>NC_056731.1:1648404373-1648646873 GCF_019279795.1 Protopterus annectens | reverse complement strand
TCTGTTGGTGGTAAATCTTCCCTTTGAATTGAAAGAAGTTATTTCTTAATACTGCTTCTGTTAACCTGCATACAGTATTAATCTTAGTCACGCTTAGGTTGGAGTGCCTGTTCAGGTACTGTCTAGTGAGGGTCAGTCCTTTTGCATGGGGGATGTTTGTGTAGAGTGCTTCTGCATCTAGGGTGACCAGTAAATATTCCCCTCCATACAGCCTTAGTTTCGAGATGTCATTTAAAAAAGCCCAGGAGTCCTTGGTGTAGTATTTGCTGTTCTGTACAATGGGGTTAAGGATGTGGTCCACGTATTGCAAAATCTTTTCTGTTTTTGTCCTTCGGTTCGATACCATGTGGCAGAAAGGTGGATTTTCAGGGTTTTTGTGAACCTTGGAGATTCCAAAAAATTTTCCAAAGCTGGGTGTCATGACCTGCATGAAGTCTTTTTCATCTTGAGAGATCTCATCCCTGAGGTACAGTTCCAAAAGTAGGTTGTCAATTTGTTTAAAGTTTTGTTGTACCTGGTTGATGTTGACCTTTTTGTAGAACTGGTTATCCGTGAGGGATGCTTCAAGTGTTTGGATATATCTCTCCTGCTCCATCACTACTATCCCAGATCTCTTGTCAGCCTTCATGATTCATATATTCGTATTGCTAGAACTAATGTATTTCAAGGAAGTGAAAATGGTTGCTCACAGTTATGAAACATGTCTTTCTGAAGAAGTCTTGATAATAAATAAGATGAAAGCACTAAAGTACTACAAGAGTTGTTGGTGTGATTTACTATTCTTTGACTGCTGTTATTGTCACAAAGTTCATTTCTTAGTTTTATATATATATATATATATATATATATATATATATATATATATTTTTTTTTTTTTAAATATTTATATTACATATGTAAAAGAGACTTGTTTTTGTTGCATGTTCCAAGGATTATCCCCGGAGCATGCACTAAAGCATTTTGACATGTTTTTGTCAGAGTGTGTCGACATTAAGTAAACACCTCAACATTTGTGTGGATCGACTACTGTCAATAGATTTTACACACACACACACACACACACACACACACACACACACATATATTCAGTAGATGGTATTAGTAGTGTAAATACACAGATTTTAGTACAATATTCTTATATACATATTTTATTAAATGTGTTGAATAAGCTTTGTTAGACAAGGTAGGATCTCTTTAAATTTTTAAAAAGTTTTTGATGCCAAAATTGAGTATAAAAGTGAAATTGGAGAAAAAATGGTAGTTCTGATGAAGTCTGCGTAAGACAGATGAAAGCGCTTAACTCTTGGCAATATTGAGTCCGTCCTGGATTTATTGTGTTGTATTATTCTATTCTATTCTTTCAATAAATTGTGACCTGTTCCAGCTGGGAAGTTGTTGTGCTGTCCTGTACCTTTGGTGGATTTACTATAGAAGTAAACAAGGTTTTGGCCAATATATGGAAGCCTGGGGGGGGGGGGGGGGGTGGCACAGGCCATCCAAAGGCAAAGCAGTAAAGACAGTCTACCATTTCTTCCCAGGCTGATATACATTGTACCCCCTTTAAATGACACACACATGAAGTGTGGGTCAGTAAGTTTATAGACCACACCAAGCTTGCAAGGGAGTTGTTACCAATATGAATGAACAAGCTATACTTTAGTGATATTCAAATAAAACTGAGGTTTGGTCAAGGAAAAACAACACAGATTTTAATGTTAAGAAATCTAAGGTTCTTTATTTTGATAACAATCATACCAACCCATACACTATTGTGGAACTCGGATTCCTACAGAAGAATTAATTAGGGAATGTGGAATTACTATCGACAGGCATGTGTGCTTTGATGAAAACTTGATGATTTTAAGCAAAAACTATGTTACTATTAGGGATATTTTTGCAGCATCTCTAGCAGGGATGCGCATGTTCTATTGCTGTTATATAAAAAAAAAATTGCTCAACTGAATATTGCCTGGCAACTAGTGGCTATAGCATAGGTCAAACGTGAAGGTTAGAAAACATTCAAAGATTTTTTTTGCAAAACAGATTACTAAGATTACTCATGAGCTATCAGAACTACACAGGTTAGGTCTGTTTATGACTTGTTATAGAATTGTATGAGTTGATCTTATAATGATTTCAAGTGCAAAAATAACACAGTAATGGCAACAACAAAGAGTTTAACACTCATACAGGGTAAATGAGAAATAATACCGAACTAGTTGAAGTGCCAAAGATATGTAAATGAAAAAATGGAAATAGCTTTCATATAAGAGCTGTGCAATGCTGTTCTATTAAGAATAAGAAAGGTGGATAGTTTGCAGCTATTTAAGAAGGAACTGGATGAACTGGTTGGGAATAATGCATATGACCCTTGATAGAATAATGAGAGGCAAAATCTTAGAAGACCTTAACTGAGGCTTTAATTTTTAGTAGGCAAACTCATTAAACATTGAAACATACACACACCACTGGTTCACATCAATATCTTTGTCTCAGATCTATACGTCCAAAAATCAGTGGTGAAGAATGATGTCTCTACATCCAGAAGTGAAAATATTCTTCGGACACAAAAAAAGTGGCAAATAGGATCAGAAAAAAAGATGCATTTACTACAGGCCATTGCGAGTTTGGTGTTACAATAGTAGTTGGTTTTGTCCTATGTGACTGAAATATCAGCAGATAAATTAAACAGACTCCTAAGTCTTTTTAAGACAATAGCCTTTTAGATTAATAAACCAAAATGTAATGTAACAAACACAAGGTAATTTAATATATACTAACATAGTGAATTTTACAATAACATAACATAAAAGGGCAACATTTAATTTTAAATGTCCAACAAATAAACTAGTAACCTACATTGTGTATGAACTGAATTTTCTTAAACCACCAAGGCATGAATACCACTGCTGCTTTTATGAATCTGCATGGGTCATCACATTCATAAAAATACCATTAAATGAAACAGATCTTTGAAAAAATTAAAGTTTACCTTGTCCATAACATTATCAAATCCTAATTAAGTTCTAATGAGGTACACAAGTTGTAGTAGATGTCATGCAAAATGTCAAAAATAAATTATTTTTACAATATACCTCTCCTAAAAATTCACTTTCTTCTTCTCGAACCCTGGCCTGGTCCCAGAGTGTAATTTCCAACATCCGTTCTCGAAACTCTCTCCGATGAACTGGAGAATAAATAAATGTTTGGTTCCATTTGGGCTCTAATGTTTTCTTTACTGTTTTTGTTCTTCTTTTATTCTTATCACTGTAAGATATTAATATAAAACACACATCATTTTAAGCATAATATTCTACTTTTATAGCACTTTACAAGGGAATTAAATTACTAGATGGTGCTGAAAATATTACATCTATAAATTAAATATTATAATATGAGTGCTTTAGAAAAATATGATAACATACATAATCTACTTAATTTGCATTTTATATTTATTCCCTTTACCATGCATGAAAACTTACACAGCCTTAACTAATTTTAAAGACAAATCATAAAGGCTGTTAGCAAAACTGTCCAGCACAGTAATTCTTGGTAGAAGGGTGGTATGAACAGCCTGACAGTAGCATTCTATTACAATGATCGTTTAACAAATGTTGGTTTCATAATATAAACTGCAATATTTAAAACTATACTACAGAACACTTTTTACAATTTTCACATTTGTCTGTTGATGATTTGGACAAATATTTGTATTATGTTGATTACCTGTACAGAGTTAATCATCTAGAAATGGGTCATAGCAAAGATGCAACAATCAGAAAACATACACACATACACATATAAACATTTACATTAATTCTTATTTGTGGTCAAGGTACTGACTTACTTCTTACCTCATACATTCCACATACCTTCATTTATAGCAGACTATAGTAGCAAAGAAAAGCAAGTTTGCTTTTACTGGAATGCTACTGACAATTACTGGACAACAATATTCTGCTGGTTAACTGGAAAACAAGGGGTTGTCACACAGTCTTGTCAAAAAGAGAAAAAATCTAGTCTGTTCTTCAGCTTGTGCATTTTAAAGAACATGTTATGGTCTACTATTCTTAAAAAAAGGACAGGCTAACATTCTATATCATGAAAGTAATTTCTGTAATTGTCACCAACATATTCCTGGCTTGTCTGCATGAGAGAAAAAAATAAACACATGAATGACACTGCATCTGCTACATTTAACAAAGTATATGACAGGAATCCATTCTAGTCTGTGCAAATACCACTAAACAGTTATTTTATTCCATCGGAGATCAAACAGAAAGCAAAAACGTACTTTTTATTTTAAATTTTAGAGCATAAACATTTAAAATCACAAAACTGTGCATGAAAGGCAATGCAGAAAATGTCCCAAATACATGACACACAACCTAACATGGGACTTCTGGTTAAGCCATAAAATGGGACATATTAAGCTGAAGAAGTCCTAATCCCATTATATTAATTTTATGAAAATTATATGGAATTCAAGTTGGTATAATGGTTAAGATGTTTACCTCAAAACACAAGGTACAGGGTTTGATTCTCGCCTTTGAAGGAAAAATTGGCTAAACTTAAAATGGCTTGCAAGTGCTGTTAGCTTACTACTTAACTACTTAAATATTACAGTTCTCATTAAAACTCATATTAGAAACAATGGAAAAGTTAATTTTGTATTTCAAAAAGCATTGTGGCAATTCTGCCAAATGGTAAAAAAAAAAAAAAGACGATGTTATAAATTTTTGAACAGATCAGACAGGCTTTAAACAGAGATTCCTTTCTGCAGCCTTCATAATTTTGTTTGATTTCTATTGATTTTATTTAAAATTTGTTAACCAGGTTTGTTGGAGTGTCCTAAATAATGAATAAAGGTTAAAATCAATTTTGCTATAAAAATGCAAAATAAATGAGGCATACAATAAAGCTTGCTTAAATGCAGAAATGGAGCTTAGCAATATGTGATGAGGATCCATACTATAAGACATAGCCCTGACTGTATGTATTAATAGACATGCTTTTTATAAACTCAGCAATACAAGTGGTTTCCTTAAAAACATGTTCTCCCACAGTATCAGCAAAAAAGTTGACAGATAAATGGACATGTATTTTTAATAAAATCAGCAGTACGTGTTTTTCCACAAGATGTTTCCTTAAAAAATTTGTTTGTCACAATATTAAAAAAGTTTGACGTAATTCCTCACAGATGAATGGACAAAGTCAACAGAAAAAAAGAATTTGTACATGCTTTACCACAAAACACTTCCTTAAAAAACAAGTCTGGAAAGTAAAACATCAGCAGAACAGATGTTTCCGTATAAATCCCAAAAAACGATATTAAAAAGTAAAAGAGGATCTAAAGTGCATGAGAAGAACAGTATAAATAGACTGTAAAAATTCCGCTGTGTTAGAGGTATTGGTCCGAACACATTTGTTCTAACGTATTGTATAGGAGAAGGAGGTATAATCATCCATGCTGACCATGAAGTAAAACTTTATACATGTAAACTACAAGTTGTTGCAGTAGCACGTGTTGTTTGTTATAGGAATAAGTTATTTATTAGTAACTGTGCTTACAGTAAAATAGTACTGTGCTGCAAAGTATATTTTCCTATCAGTGCAGTTTGCAAGGTTCTGTGTTTTAAACAGAATGCAGATACTGTCATGCAAAACTCTGTGTTATAACCAAACTCTGATTCAGCAGTAAACAGCAATTGAGTCCAAAATCAATGTTACATGTTGGCGACGTAAAACAGATAAAAAATTTATGGTTGTACACGATAAAACTCTTACTATGTGACAAGTAAATGGCAGTATAATAAATAGCAGTGTTGCCCTGTCAGATGGGTTATATTACATTTGTGGTAAATATGCTTATAAATGGTTACCAAAGGGATGGGATGGCAGATGCTATATAGGTTTACAAGGCAAAAATCTCTCTCCAACTAATGAAACAGCCGGTGTACAAATTCTGTAGTATCCAGCAAAAGAAGAAACACCGGCTGTACCACAGCAACGTAGTTTATTAAGATAGTAAGCGCTTTCCAGGATCCAACTCCTTCATCAGACAAGTGAATATACCATACACAATTTATAGTGGAATCAATTAAGCACAACTAACTTTCCTTAAAAAACAGTGACATTATTCAATTAAACATATTAACTATAGTAAAAAAACACAGAATCATCACAGTGTTATGTATGAAAAATGTGCAAAACACTGCATACACAATTATTACAAACAGTCAACATATAAAGATGCTGTGGTCACACAAAAAAGCTAGGAATATACAAATCTATTAAAATCAACCATGAAATGTGCAATAGAACTACTTCATGTATACATATGTTTATATATGTATAAATAAAAACATCAAATAACCTCTAAGTCATACTCATAGGAGTATAGTCATATTGTGTGCAATACCTTAAAAATAAAAATATACATAAAAAAGCATAGAATAACAACTGATGGCTTATTTAATGTTTTAATGACTGATCTTTTAAAAAAGGTTTCAAAGACACCTTGTTATTCAGGCCAGGTGGTTTATCAGCACTGAATAACATTATCCGTTTCTGTTTCACAGCCTTGGTGTCATTCACCAAATCCCTCCCTCTTCTGTTATCTAATAGAATTTCTAAAACTAGAAATTTAAATGTATGATTGGACCCTTCATTTTTATTATGCATGACAAGGGCACTACTCTCTTTACTATTTCTAATGTCTCTGTAGTGTTCCAATATCCTATCCTTTAACCCCCTATTAGTTTTGCCAATGTAGAAAGAAAAACATATGACACAATACGTAAAATAAACAACATTAGATGTCTTACAATCTGCATAATGGGCACTATTAAAACTAAAGCCCATGTGTGGATGTGTAAAACTCCTGCCTATGTGAACATGTAAGTTAACCCAGTAATGTAGCTGATAAAGTGAGGATGCCTTTGACATTTGTCAGTAACATTAGTACTGTTTGTGATGTCATTAATAGGAACTGGGGTATCCTTTCTACCGATGAAGGTCTAAAGTGTGTAATTGATGCTAAACTGAATTTTATGTTTCATAACAATAGAACACTGAAGAGCCATTTATGCTATAGATCCGACGTATCTAGCACCTGGTGTAAATCTGACAGGATAGGCACATATGGGTGTAGAAGTTGCACAGCCTGTACACATGTTCACATACGCAGGAGTTTTACACATCCACACATGGGCTTTTAGTTTTAACAGTGCCCATTATGCAGATTGTAAGACATCTAATGTTGTTTATTTTACGTATTGTGTCATATGTTTTTCTTTCTACATTGGCAAAACTAATAGGTGATTAAAGGAAAGGATATTGGAACACTACAGCGACATTAGAAATAGTAAAGAGAGTAGTGCCCTTGCCATGCATAATAAAAATGTCCAATCATACATTTAAATTTCTAGTTTTAGAAATTCTATTAGATTATAGAAGAGAGAGGGATGTGGTGAATGACACCGAGGCTGCGGAACAAAAATGGATGTTATTCAGTGCTGATAAACCCCCCGGCCTGAATAACAAGGTGTCTTTGAAACCTTGTTTTAAAAGCTCAGCCATTAAAACATTAAATAAGCCATCAGTTGTTATTCTATGCTTTTTTTATATTTTTTATTTTTTTTTATTTTTAAGGTATTGCACACAATATGACTATACTGGGCGGCCATGGTGGTGCAGTAGTTAGCATTCTCACCTCACAGCAAGAGGTTCTCCGGTTCAATCCTCGACTGGGGTGCCTTCTGTGCGGAGTCTGCATGTCCTCCCTGTGGTCGTGTGGGTTTCCTCCCGGTGCTCCGGTTTCCTCCCACATCACAAAGACATGCAGTAGGTGGATTGGACACTCTAAATTGGCCCTAGGTGTGAGTGCGTGTGTGTGCCTTCTGTGGAAGATTTGGCGCCGGGCTGGCAACTCGACACTGTAAAACTCCACTGCCAATCATGAACAGACAGGTGATCCACAGTGGTGACCCCTCACCGGGAAAAGCCGAAAGAAGAAGAAGAAGAAGAAGACACAACATGACTATACTCCTATGAGTATGGCTTAGAGGTTATTTGATGTTTTTATTTATACATATATAAACATAGGTATACATGAAGTAGTTCTATTGCACATGTCATGGTTGATTTTAATAGACTTGCATATTCCTAGTTTTTTTGTGTGACCACATCTTTATATGTTGACTGTTTTTAATAATTTTATATGCAGTGTTTTGCACATTTTTCATACATAACATTGTGATGATTCTGTGTTTTTTTACTATAGTTAATATGTTTAATTGAATAATGTCACTGTTTTTAAGGAAAGTTAATTGTGCTTAATTGATTCCACTATAAATTGTGTAAGGTATATTCAGTTGTTGTCTGATGAAGGGGATGAATCCCTGAAAGCGCTTATTATCTTAATAAATTACGTTGCTGTGGTACAGCTGGTATTTCTTCTTTTGCTGCTATATAGGTTTAGTAGTACCAGCAATGCATCATGTAAAAGAGTTACCAAAGGGAAGCATTAGAAATGCAAAAAAGTAGAGAGATATATTACCTGTAATTGAAAATCCAGAAAATCCAGTAAACACCTTAGATACATCACGTATTTACCACCAAAATCTTGATTATTTAAAATTAAAAAAATATGGCTCTAGGAGATGGAAGTAATTTCTGGAGCAGGTATATTCCCTTGGTATGGAGGATCAAAAGTCATTTGGGAGTTAAGAAAAATTATCTAAATTGGTTGAAATATTGGAAAATGCCACTTTCAGTGCAATCTCAGACATTACTGTCAAAATGACAGCCATACAAACTATGGTTTTACAAAATCGAATGGCCTTAGATTACATACTAGCATCCCCAGGGGGTATATATGTGCCTTAATAGGAGAACAATGTTGTACATTTATTCCAGATAAAACGTAGTCTCTAAAAGTGCATTTAGAGGTCATTGCGCAAGTGTCACAACATACTAGAAAAAATTGGAATGACGACTGGAGTGAGTGGTTTAGTAATTTATTTACAGGGTGGAAAGGAAAAATTATCATATTTTTAATTGCCATTATTGCTACTGTACTGCTTGCTTGCATTTTGCTCACATGTATTAAAGTTTGCTTAAGAGTTAATCAACAAGTTATTGTTGTTAATTGTCATAATAAAAATTTATTATCAAACAATGATGAATTTGTCTCCCTTGTTTAAAATATAAAAGGGGGAACTGTCAGAGTGTGCTAAACAATGAATAAAGGTTAAAATCAATTCTGGTATAAAAATGCAAATTAAATGAGGCATACAAAAAAGCTTGCTTAAATGTAGAAATAGAGCTTAGCAATATGTGATGCGTATCCATACTGTGCGACATAGCTCTGACTGTATCTATTAATAGACATGCTTTTTATAAACTCAGCAATACAAGCTGTTTCCTTAAAAACCATGTTCTCCCACAGTATCAGTAAAAAAGATGACAGATAAATGGGCATGGCTTTTTATAAAAATCAGCAGCACGTGTTTTTCCACAAGATGTTTCCTTAAAAAACGTTTGTCACACTATTAAAAAAGTTTGACATAATTCCTCACAGATGAACGGACATAGTCAACAAAAAAAAGCAATTTGTACGTGCTTTACCACAAAACATTTCTTTAAAAAACAAGTCCTGAAAGTAAAACATCAGCAGAACAGATGTTTCCGTATAAATCCCAAGAAAGATATCAAAAGATTTCAATTTACTTACTTAGGAAACCATTAGTGTCAAATACCTCCTAAAATTAAAGACAATAAATTCCTATAGATTTGGTTATATTCCAGATTTCAATACAAATATTAGCAGATGAAATGAAAAAGTGAATTCTGTTAACAAGACAAAATGAGCAAGCAGCAGAGTAGTTCATGCCAATTAAAAAATATGATAAGTGATAAAATATTCCAGAATTAAAGTTTATGTGAAAATTCTCTTTTCACATCTACATCCACTGCCAATGCAATAAGTCCCCAAAATAAACAAACAACTGAGAAAGGATGTACGAATGCATCACAATACAATATTAAGTAAATTCAATATTTTCACAAAAACACTGGAATCAATGGATATCAACAGACATTATTTTCTCCATTGTCACTAATACTCCATCCCAAGCACTTTGGCTACTGCTTTCAAGGGGATGTGAGCCCAACACGTTAACATACTTCTGCACACATTCAACTAATATATTAAATCAAATTGTTCTTCATTCTTAAAAAATAGCATACTGCATGTAATTCACCACCTTCTGTAAAACACACAAATAAATATTAAAATTAAATTACATTACCATTCTCAACTCAAGTAGTGAATGCAAGCCCCCACAAGTTAGAATTTTATATTTCAAAATAAGCCACATCTCCTAACATATCCACCTTTTTTATATATCCAGAAAAAAATTAAAAAGCAGAAGTATCACAACTATGTGCCTTACTAAAATGTTAAACCACTTCAGTGGTTGCTATATTTGATTTGATGGCTCTCAAATGTTCTGTAGCATGAAGCTTACGCCTTCATTTTGTTTGTCCAATATAAAGGATTACGATCGGTTCACAGATCATAACCTGTTTATTACGTCTTTGAGAGATGGATGCCAAGAACACAAAAAGAAGTCATGTAATCACCATAATGTTCCATCTGTGTTGCCCATTTTCATTCTTCCTCAACAAATAGTTTCATATCTGATCCTTGATCCGACTGCTTCTTTCTAAAGATTGTAGGATCCGACTCTCAAGCTCCTCCCTTACCCACAATGTCCCTGAACACTATAATACCTCAGATCAAGTTTGTTGCTATTATATGCATTAAAATCATAAAAAACAATAACAATGCTATGACCGAAAATGATACCTGAAAGATTAAGAACTCAAACAGGAGTGACAGTTCCTAACAACAATTCCATTAGGTCTCTCCCAAAGTCATGGACAAGGGGGAAGGAGGGAGGGAAGTTCAGGAAGAATGAAAATGGACAACACAGAGGAAACATGATGGTGAGTACATAACTTCTTTATCTGATGCTGTCATTTTCATTTGTTCCTCAATGAATGGGACAGAGTCCCCATCTATGGTAACTTTGGGTGGCCCTCATTGAAGGATGTTTTCAAATTTGGGGAAGAAAACTGGCAAATGGATGACTTCACTGATACTGGTTTCAGAGGCAACTTTTGGTAAGAAGGAATGATATGTACGTAAAAAAACCCTGCCTTTGTGAAATATCAAACTCGGTGGTTTGGAAGATAGTGCTTGGAGTTCAGATACTCGTCTTCCAGAAGTTATAGCCACCAGAAAGACAGTTTTCCAAGAAAGAAACTTGAGATCTAGTTTAGCTGATGGTTTAAAGGGAGAAAGTACTAAGGTTTGCAAAACTATAGTGAGGTCCCAAGGTGGAGTAGGGTATTTTATTGGAGGTCTAGGTAAAAAGGTACCCTTAAGAAAACCTTACACAATTTAGATTATGCTAAAGGAGAAGCATCATCTCCAATGTGATAGTTTGAGATGGCTGATAACTGAACCCTAATAGTGGAAACACTTGCTCTGCCTTGAAAAACTGAGGCAAGGAAAAGTAGAACAGCTGGATGTGGGGGGGGGGCGGTAAAGGGATCCAAGTCTCTCTGATGAACCCAAAAAGAAAACCTTTTCCATTAAATTTGTAAATTCTCCTAGTCTACTAGACAAAAGTTTATGAGAACAAACTAAGATTTTTCAAACTGGGGAGGAAAGCCTGGAATACCTAACCATTGTGGGAATTGGAATTGGAGAAACCATGTGGTCAACTTGAGGCCTGCAATGTTCAGGTGAATGTACCCTGATGGATGAGATAGGAGGTCTAGACTGGAATCCAGCATCCAAGGAGGACATACTAGGTGAGACCAAAGGAAGAGGAACCACACATGTCCAGGCCAGAAGGGAGCAATGAGGACTACTGTACTCTTCAACTGAAATGCTTTCTGAAGAAACTTGAGGATGAGAGGCAGGGAAGGATAAGCATAAAGGAGACCGGAGGGCCAAACAGGGTCTACAGCATCTCTTGGTGACTATTTCTGAGGTGGGATAAGGACAAAGAACTTGCTGCATTTATTGTTTAAGGGAGATGCAAACAGGACTCCATTTGTGGAAGATCTTGTTTGCCACTAACTGGTAAACAGACCACTTGTGAGTCATGAGGATGGCCCTGCTGAATTTGTCTGCTAGAATGTTGGATTTCCTCAGAATATACATTGCCACAAGAAAGAGGTTGGATGAGATCGACCATTGCCATACTCTCACTGTTTCTCGACAAAGGGGGTAGGATTTGGTATCCCCCTGTTTGTTGATGTACCAGACTACTGACATGTTGTCTGTTTGTATTGCAACCCTCCCTAGAAGTAGAAAGCTCTGAAAGGCCTGCAATGCCTAGAAGCACCGCTCTTATCTCTATGACACTGATATGCACATTAGTCTCTTGTGGGGACCATGTGCCTTGAACAGTTTGTCCCAAGTAATCCCCTCCACCCCTACTGGGAGGTGTCCATAGTCAACGTGGAGTTGGGGGGAAGGAGAATAAATGGATGACCTTGACTGATCTCCTCTGAGTAAATCTACCAAAGAAGAGACTTTCTGCTAGCTTGAGTCAATCTTAGCGGATGTTTTAAGAGATGATAAGACCATTGCATTGCTAGGGTGCAGTGAAGAACTCTTATGTGTAGATGAGCAGTGGAAATTGAAGTTACTGCAGCTGCCACCGACACTAAAGCTTAGAGGACCAGTTTTGCTGGGGGACAAGGAAGAGAAAGAATATGTTTGATGTGTGTCTTCAAATTAAAAACTCTGTTTTGAGGCAGAAGAGCTAGGGAATTGTCCTTGTCCAAGCGAGCCACTGTAAACTCTAAGACTTGGAATGGATGAAGTTGTGATTTGTGCATACTGATGGTGATTCCCAGCGACAGAGAAAGCTGGAGTAAATAATCTCTGGCCTTTACAAATAGATGCCTGGTCAGTGCGGTAAGAAGCCAGTTGTCTAAATAGGAAACCCTTTGAATCCAAGCAGTCTCAGGTGAGCTGCTACCGCTGCCATGCATTTGGTGAACACTCTGCGGGCCGTGGTGAGAACAAAGGGCAAGGCTCTGAACTGATAATGGCTGGCTCCCAGCCAGAAGTGCAGATACATTCCAGAGCACCTGTTCATTTTGATGGGATAGTACACATCTTGAAGACAACTGAGCACATCCGGTCATCCTTCTAAAGGAGACTGCAAATGGACTGAACCATGACCATCTGGAATTTGGAATTCTTTACAAATTGGGTCAGATAACTGAGATCCAAGATAGGTCTCAGGTCCCCTGTCTTTTTTGACACTAAAAAGAACCTTGAGTAAATTCCACATCCTGTTTGGTCTGGGGGGACCTCTTAGATGATTCTTTTGTCTAGCAACTTTCTGATCTCTTGAGCTGCTAGCTCACTCTGATTGGGTGGAATATTGGGAAGAGTTTTCCTTGTTTTTACAGGAATTTCTAAAAAGGGAATGAAATATCTTCTAGATATAGTTCTTTGCACCCAAGAGTCATTTGTGATGGCTATCCAGACTTTTTGGTGCAAAGATAAGTGCCTCCCAGACTGCCTCAAGAAAGGGACAGTCAGACAACATTTCAGGAACACTGGAAGAATCTGTGCAAGAAGGAATCTCAAGATCCTTTGTTCAGCGAACTCTCTCTGCCATTTGGGTGATGTCTATCAGTGTAGTTATTCCCCCCTCTTTCTCTGGGGGAAAAATCCCCAAGATTCCTGGAAAGGACCTTCAGATTTTCTGAACCACATCTTCTTACTGCCACGTCGATTCCTAGAGAAAGGTCTCTGTGGGGTAGAAAAGTGGATTCCGATGGCAGACAAGTTTTTTTCCATCCTACTCACTGCAGGAGAGAGTTTCCAACTGTTGGCCCAAACAAAGATAATCCATCAATGGGATCATTGATGAATGATGACTTGGAGGGCTCTGCAAAAATCTCACAACCGCATCCAGTCATGTCTCCTTATGGCTATGCCTGAATCATCCACCCCCGAGGTACCTTCCATGGGATGTGGGATTAAACTCATGGACGTGTCTGCAATCAATTGGAGGGTGGGCAGTTGTAAAGATAAAGACTTATGTTCCTCTGTGGACATGGACCTTGGGGCAGAATTAGAGAGTTCCTTTACCAACTCCCTTTGTAATCTGGTAAAATGTGCCAGATACTTCACTGATCACTGGGCAATGTCACCAATTCATACACTCTCTTCCCAAACCTGTCCAACTCCCTAGAGTCTCTGTTAGGGGGATAGACAGTCGAGCTTTGTTCAGCCAGCTCCTTTTTGGTGCCTGTCATTACAATGGCATCAACAGGAATGCTTTTAATCCAGTATCAGCAAGGGGCACTAAAATTTTTGTCAGGGCATTTGGGGGTAGGTTCCATGTAGTCTGGTTCCTTACATGCTCTGCGGGAGGACAAGGTCTACAAGCTTATCCACAGGGTAGGTAAACCAAGATGAAGACAGACCAGACCTAAAGGCTTCCAAGAACACAGATTCTTCCTGGGAAGGGGTTTGGGAAGATCAACCACCTTTCCTGGTGAAGCATCTCCAAGATGTTTCCAAACAAGACACCTTCATGTGGAGATCTACAGGACCCATCCCTTAATCAAAGTCAGTATCTTCTGTGAGGGATACCTGTAGGGAATCCAACTGCTTCATCTTGCATGCCCTCTTCCTAGGGACCTCCTCAGTGTTATGTTCTGAGGAGGTATTTCAAGACATTGAGAGTTTTGTGGTGGGAACTGCTTGGAAGCTTATCTGGGCTGGCTGTCCCTGAGGTGTAGGATGTGAGAATTCGGACATAGGATCCAAACAGGGAATAGGGAATGGATCCAAAGAAGGGAGAGTCGAAACTACTCTGGGATGAGAGAATGCCCTGTCCACCACCTCAAATGCAGAAGGACCAGGAGAAGCTGAGAACAATCCCACCAGAGCCAAGGCTCCCAGAGCAGACAATTCTAGAGCCTCATCAACCTTCCACTCCGAGAGAGGAGTCAGAGCTGAGCTATCCAGAGCTGAAGCTCTGACAGAACGTGATGGCTCAAAAAACTTTGGAGTCTCGGAGTCAAAGTCAATCCCTCACATCTGACACTGATGCTTCGGTTCTGACAGCTATCATGCTCCAACAGTGTTGGAGCCAATCGGGTCAGGGAAGTAGCCTGAGTCTAAGCTGAAGTAACCTTCAGATCCAATAGTTTGACTCTCGGGGCTCTTGGATCCAAGGACTCCAAAACGGCTGGTCAGATTGGAGAAGGAGCACGTACGTGCTGGAAAAAAGGTTGACGGCTCACGAATCTGATAGGAGATAGCGCAGGTAAAACCCCCATCTGGATCTGTGTTATGAGGAATTTTCTCATCATCCTATCCACCTCAGACTTGGACAGGCTACAGAAAAACCTAATGGATAAGGATGTGGAAGGTGGCCTTGACAACTTCTTGGAAGTCTCTTATATGAAAGGAGACCTTAATCTCAGGGATACAAGCTCAGGAGAAAATCTAGGAGCATGGGGTTGAGGAGGTGTGACACTAAATGGTGTTGGATCTGTAAGCTTCAGATCTGAGGTTAGAAACCTTCTGTGGGTCTAAAGAAGGTGAAGACTGAGAAAATCGAGCAGGTGATCTTATACAGTGCTTCCTGGGCTCTTTCAATTTTTGAAAGGGGGGTTTGATCTCCTGAAGAAGAAGTGCCTGTCGAAGAAGCTGATGCCAGAAGGAGGCCTTTCAAAATTAGTTTATTCCTCCTGTCGCTTATTGCTCTCATATTAAAGGCTGCAAGTATGGAACAAGTGGTGTCCAAATGTACTGGGCCCAAACAATAAACACACTCCCTGTGGGCTTCAGAACTGGGGATCTTATGTCCACACAAAATGCATTTCTGAATTCCAGTTGGCTTATCACAAAACAAGCAAGTAGAGTGAAAAGGATTTTTTTTTTTTTTTAATATCAACTTCGGACAATGGTATTAATAAGAAATTACCTATGGGTAAAGGAGTTAACAGACTACCAACAATCCAACAATGGCAGTAGAGAAATACCAAAAAGAAAACTTGGTAGAGAAAAGTTGCTGATGGTAAAGGGGTTTAGTTAAATAAGAAAGAGAAGAAAAATTATATAAAGATAACAAAAATAGTTAGCTGTTCACTCACAACATCCTACAAGGAGCTCGAGCAATCACAGCAGCAATCATCTTGAAGAGTGGCAAACGAGATCCGAAGTGTAGTAGTAGTCAGGGGCATTATGGGTAAGGGAGGAGCTCAAGAGTCAGATCCTAGAATCTTTAGAAAGTGGCCGAATCAGATACAAGGATCGGATCCAAACCCATTCGCTGAGGAATGAATGAAAATGACAATTTCAGATTAAAGAGTTATGATCGGAGACTCGATCATAATTCTTTGTAGCACATGGAGCTGTACCTGCCCCATGTACTACTTGTCGCAGAAAATAAAAAAATGCTAAGTGCTTTGCTGTTTTTTTAAGCCATAAAGCACTTAGGGGACACTATCAGAAAGGCAGTGTAACACGTTCTGTTACATTTACACATACCTTTAATGGCTCTCAACATTCCAGATTTTTGCAGTATGTCCAGATTTATGCCTCATTTGTTTGATCCTCAAAGTCTATGGCGGACAAATTACAGAAGACTGAAGTCACTGAATAATGATATACATTTGAGTTTCAGAGTTCGTACCTTGTAAGAAAAAAAAAAAAAAACTTCTGCCATTATTCTAGCTACTTTCTAAGTTTGTAAGAGGAAGGGACACATTATCACTTCAGACAACAGTACTGCCGCTGTCATTACTGATCAGTACTAGCTACAGCCAACCTTAACAACTTAAGCAGGGGGTGCTTAACAACTGTTAAGGTCTGGTCTTGTGCTACTTTAACACTTAACGGATGTCTTTTTTCGAATTTCGAAGCATAATTACTACACTCCATGCACTACAAATTTATTCATTAGGACAATACTTACACATAATAATATAAACTACCCACTTACTACTCCAGTTATGTCCTCTAGCTTCAGAACTCACAATATCAATTGTTTTATGAGGCCTCTCTGCACTACTCCAAATACCTTACAATTTACATAGGGAAAATAATTTTTAGGCAGATTACCATGCTGTTCCAAAGTGTGCTACATATGTCTTTTAAGTTATAGACTCCCTTAAATGCCACTCATAGGAAAGATGGCAACATTCTTTCCAAATGTTCATTATTTTATAACATGTACTAGTTTCTTGTATTAGTTTTATCTACAATATCTGCAAAACTGCTAAACTCTTTTACACAACTAAGTCATCCAGTTTCATTTTTTCCTCCACAATATATTACCTTTTAGACCTATTCTGGCTCCCTACAGCTTTTTCAAAAACAATGAATGGACGTTTTCTGGTCTGTAATTTATCCACAGCTTCTACATGCAGTTCCCCAAAATCATTTTTTTTTCTTTCTTATATTCACCTTATAGTTCCCCAATGTAGTCGCAATAAATGTTGGGGGGGGGGGTTGCCTCCAAAGACGTATTTACTGCTGAATGTTTTAAATAAAACGAATTTTAAAACCTACAGTTACATAAGTCTTACTGATGTTCAAATTCCTTTCAGACTAAGTGGCATTTTGGATTATCTGCCAAGATAAACTCAGTACTGCCAAATTTCAAAAGCTCAGACTCCCCTCCCTCTCTCTCTTCCTGTGATAGCTGATTACATGAGTATATCCTAAGAGAAAAGCCTAGAGCTGTCACCGGAAGTGAGTATAACTTTGCTTCACCGAAGGATAAGATAATAACCTGATACCAGAATCATCTAGCAAGAGTAAATTTGCAGCCAATCACTATACCATATAAAAATCAAATCCAACAACAAACAAATCAAAGATGTTGAAACCCACCTCAACCTTGTACAACCTGGGGGATGGCAGAAGAGTGCTGCCACTGAGGCAGTGAGGAATTTGAACCCCTACTGTTACAGATAAGTAGGCCTTGCACAACTGTACTATATTCATCATTCCACTGCTTCAGTGGCATTTTGGATAGATTCCCAAAGCTGACCCTACCTGGGATTGGAAGGATAAGGATCCAGGAGTACCTACAGAATAGTCCTAGAAAAGCCTGCTCAGCACCTTGAAAAGGAATCCAGTTTGTAGTGCTCTGTGAAGGTATGAACAGAGGACCAGGTTGCTGCCTCTAAAATACTTCTAGAGACCACCCCCTTTTCCAATATACCACTGAAGAGTACTACCCTTGCCTGGAAGAAATTTACCATGTTGGGTAACATACAGCAGCAGAGGACATCCATCATGCAATAGTTTCCTTACAAATAAATTGACCTTTCTTAGCCCCCATATAGGGGACTGTCACAAAAAGAGATACTGCCAGCCCAGCTATCTGGAATTTTGGAAATAATTATATGTCATCTGTGAATATCAATCAACATGATTCATAAAAGCTATGTGTGTTACAAATGTATTAGAACTCTATGTTAGGTGTATATCAAACTACTGTTACAGACGTGTGTTGAAAAGGTTTTTGCAAAGTGCTTAAAATGTAACCACAGCACACTTTACTGGAATAGAAAAGAAATGTACCTGCACTATTGTAACTGTTTAGATGTACATATTTTAATAGTGGAAACTGGAATACAGAAGGTTAACTTCATTCCAGCAAAACTTCAGAAAAATAGCTGAAATTAAATTACTTTATGACAGCAAGAGACAGGATGTCTATTCTAGGGAGCTCTCTGTGTTGTCTTGAAGAAGAAATAATTACTAAGCTTGAGATGTGTAAGTGTTTTATTGTTTTATGATGTCCAACAGCTGCACAGATATGAGCAAAAGCCCTTGTCTATGTATTTTCACAGGTGGATGCTAAATACTGCTAGCTTTCAGCAGTGGGGGGGGGGGGGTTACCATGAATAGAGTCAGATGACAAGAAATAATGTGATTCTTCAAACTATCCCAGAAGTAGTATTTGAGATATTAATTTAAGAACTCTTTGAGAGAGACTGAGCATTCTGTATTCTGTCTTGGACCTGACCAGAAGATCCATTCACCACATATTTGCCTTGCTCTGAAGTAAGTTATTAGGGTACAGTAATTCTCTTGGATACAGTCAAGAATATAGCAAAATTTAATTTAGATGTTTTTCTTTATTTATTTGAGACTGTCCTGCAATGTTGTTTGAAATATTTCTTGAGATTTTGAACTCTGATATCACTGTAAACATATACTGAGTATTTTCTTGTTCTTTTATTTATTATTAAACCTTTCATTGTGGCTGATCTGTCTAGAGATATTTAAGTTCTGAGAGTACTTGCATACTTATTTAGTGACACTGTGTCGGCCACACGCTGAATAGCCTTGCTCTTGGTTAAATTACCATTTGTATTAACAGTAACATTAGATGGTAAAATTGGACACCCTTTGTTAAGGGCCTTAAAGTAACTGATAAGGAGTTGGCTGATGGCAGTGATAACTACCTTATAGTATGGGGAAAAGGGGGCATAGCTAATAAACCTGTGCCAGCCTTTCCCAGGTGTGTGTGCATATATAAATCAAACCTCAAAGAATGTGTGTGTCAGCTGCTTGGGCAGGAACACGAAGCACTGGTTGGACAGAGAGGGTGATGGAGATCTTGGCTTGGCCACTCAGCTGAGATCTCAACTCTATAGCTGTGCTAGTGGGGAGTCTTACTGGGGATCTGTAGAAAGAGGGAGAAACCATCACCAGACTGACTGAGGTCTCTGTGTGCTCTTAAGGGAAACTGCACTTGATGCAGACAGCTGCATCTAGAAATACTGTGTGTGTAACTTGTCATCCTCCCAATGTACACCCCCCACTGGTGCCAGTGGTGGAATTGCGGGTCCTTAATTACAGGTCCAGTGGCGGGTAGTCACAGGGACAAACAGCTGTTCAGTATTTTTAAAGGGCTTTGATCTGTCAAGGTAGTACCAGAGCTGCCTGTATGCATCCAAGGTATGGAGAATCTTTTCTCCCTTGTCTTTTATATCAGGATAGAGCACTGGAAGATTGATGGTTGATTCAAGGTAAATTCAGAAACAACTTTAGGCATAAATAATGGATTAGTGTATAACACAACCCTGTCCTCATGCAAAATCAAATAGGGTTGGCCCACCATGAGAGCTTACAGCTCAGAGACTTGTCTTGCAGATGTCAGAGCAATCAGTAAAACAGTCTTCCAAGTAATGAACCATAAATCAGCCTAAGAGGCAGGTTCAAAAGGAGGAAAAGTACATTTTTCACAAACAAAGCAGAGATCCCAGGGAGAAGGAATTTGTTTTCGAGGGAGGCTCATGTGCAACACTCCTTACATAAACTGTTACACCACAAAAAGAGACAAAAGAGGGGGAACCATGGTCATAGAAGCTGAAATGGCTGTAAGATGCCCTTTGACAGAAGCTTACAACAAATCATCTCCAAGAAGCATACACAAATATTTCAAAGCCAGAGGGGTCAAGATCTGTTCAAGACCACTGTTACTGGCTAGGCACCACATAGAAAACCTCTTCCACTTGTAAAAGTAGTAGTTGTCTTAACTCCTTAAATACCTGCTACACATCCTTATGCAACGTCCTTATGTCTACAAGGAATCAAAACAGAATCGTCCAGGCTAGTGTTACAATTACTCTAAGATGGGGTGTACATTTCACCCCTGATGCTGTGCAAGCAGATCCAGTCTGTGAGGAAACGTGTGGTAATTCCCCTTGGCCAATTCCATTAAAGGGAATACCAACTTTGCCTGCACCAAAATGAGATTACCACAATGATCTCTGGTAATTCTTTCTCAAGCCTCAGAGGTACCATAGGAATAAACTGGAAAGGGTGGACATGCACACAGGAAAATTCCCAACCATGGGAATGACACAGCATCTGTCTTCCAAGTACTGCTGCAAGGATGTCTTGAAAATATTTTTTTCAGTTGTCTGTTTTTAAAGGAGACAAATTGATCTACTTGAGGTGTTCCCCGCATCTCGATCAAGTCTGGAAACACCTCTACATGGAGCTATCACTTGTGAGGGTCTGTCCAAGAACTTCTTCAGTCAGTCTACCACTGAGTTTTGCTCAGACAGAAGCCTAAAATGTCACAGAATGCTGTACAGTCCAGTTCCCAGATCGTCACTGCCAACCAGCAAAGAAGATATGGCCTTCTATCTTTCTTGCTTTTCAGGTACCATATCACGGTAGTGATGTCTGTGATCATTAGAAGAGGACCAGAGTCCACATGTGGTGAAAACATTTAAGGCATGAATCAATGCTGACATCTCTTTTACATTTATGTGCTTTGACATGTCTTGAGGACTTCACAAGCCTTGCATATGAACTCCCAAGGACACTGCTCCCCAAGAAAATCTGAACAGTCCATCTGGAAAGACTGGAGTTGGATCTGAAGAGAGAGTGTGTTCTGGGTTCAGAGACAGTTGATTTCTCCAACATTACAGTTCCTGTATCACAAACATCAGTACTGGCACCAGGAAATCCAAGGGTGAAGGTGATGGGTAAATAATTCATCACGAAACACTGAATTTTTCTCATGTATAGTATGGCTTGTGGTAGCATGAGGATCACTGATGTCATGAGGCCTAGAATTTCAAGGAACTCTCTTGCTGAGGACAAATTTTGAAGAAAGAATTAAAAAAAATAAAAAGTAAATCAAAGCTTTGTCTTCCGTCAGGAAGACCATCATTTTTACAGTGTCTGTCCAACATCCCAGGAAAACAATTTACTGAGAGGGTTTGATTAAGGACTTCTGAAGATTCAGTTTGAAGCCCAGGTGGGAAAGGAGAGATGCAACCTTGTCTAAGAACCCCAAGGACAAGGATACAGAACATGCACAAATCAGCAAGGTGTCTAAATAAGGAAAAATGTCGATGTCCAAGGTTTTGCAGTAAGGAACCACCAGGGCCACACAATTTGTAAATAATGTAAGTGCAATAGATAGCCCAAAGGATAATACAGAAAACTGAAAATGAAAGCTAGATGCAGCAAATCTCAAAAAGTTCCTTAGATTGGGAACAACAGCAATATGCTAAGAATCCTGGATATCTAGTCACCATGAAATAGTGGTCTGGAAACAACAGTAGGACTGACTGCAAGGTGAGCATTTTGAATTTCAGAATTTTTACAAAGGTGTTCAGAAAGGACAAATCTAGGGCAGGTCTCCAGGTGTATTCTTTTTTGGTACAAAAAAGATTGTAGAGTGCAATCCTTCACCTTTGTGTACAGCAGGCAATGGTACTATGACCCCTGCTTCTACCAGTGATGCAGCACTGAAGGAGACAGCTTTGACTGGTTATGTAGGTGTGGGGGAATACCCCTCAATGATTCAATGATGTACTATGATTGGTCTTTTTTTGTAATTGGGGGTGGGCGGGTGAGTATATACATTGCACTGTGAAATTACTTTGGCACTAATGAAAGCCTTGGCTGTTTTTACATGCTTTACAATATATGTGTGCGAATGAGAGGGAGGATAGAGGAATGGTGAGGATGCAAAGAGTAGAGGTGGCAAAGGTGGATGAGTTTAAATACTTGGAGTCAACAGTTTAGAGTAACGGTGAGTGTGGAAGAGAGGTGAAGAAGAGAGTACAGGCAAGATGGAGTGGGTGGACAAGAGTGTCAGGAGTGATTTGTGACAGACGAGTACCTGTAAGAGTGAAAGGGAAGGTCTACAAGAGGGTAGTGAGACCAGCTATGTTATATGGGTTGGAGACAGTGGCACTGACAAAAAGGCAGGAGTTTGAGCTGGATGTGGCAGAGTTAAAGATGTTAAGATTTGCACTGGGTGTGACGAGGTTGGACAGGATTAGGAATAAGTATATTAGAGGATCAGCCCAGGTTGGAAGGTTTGGAGACAAAGCCAGAGAGGCAAGATTACGTTGGTTTGGACATGTGCTGAGGAGGGATGCTGAGTATATTGGGAAAAAGATGCTAAGGATGAAGGTACCAGGTAACATGAAAAGAGGAAGGCCTAAGATAAGGTTTATGGATGTGGTAAGAGAGGACATGCAGGTGGTTGGTGTGACAGACCAAGATGCAGAGGACAGGAAGAAATGGAAACAGGTGATCCGCTGTGGCGACCTCTAACGGGAACAGCCGAAAGAAGATGATGATGGCATGTTTTAAACTCTATTTGGAATAAAGAGCTATGTACTGCTGACATGGAATGCTGGCTGTTTTTTTCTGCTTTTGACATTTAGATTTTTGACCCTGCACCTTTGCCGTACTTGCGGGAGCAAATTGTGTTATCCCCCCCATACCTGCACCAGGTGCTGGAACAGCACCAGAAGATGTGTCAAACCCCTGTTCCACAGTGACCATCAAAGCAACACTACAGGGATCTGCAGTCCAAGCAGTGGCCCCAACAGAATCAATAACCATAAACAGAGGCATATTTTTCTTTTTTTTTTCTTTTTAGGTGTGATCAAATTTGACGGGGGGGGACTACCATTGTTAGGAACTAACAAGTTGGGGGAGAAAACACCAGCCAAAATAATAAACAGCACTGGACAATGTATCATAATAAGCACCTAAAGTTTCTAGTAATAAGTATGTCTCCACATAACTACACTACCAAGTCATGCCACCACCACAGAAAAACAGTCTGAAGTAGACTTCCAAGATGGCTGCACACTGACCAAAAGCTTAATTTCAGCTCTCCCAGTGTGAAAAAAGAAACTGTGAAATAACAGCCAGTGATAATGTCAGCTTAAGTAAAACTCAGTTACTGGCTAGTAATACGCTGCCTAGTTACCAGCAAAGAAGTTTAAAAAAGCTGAAAGAAAACCATCCAGAAAAAAAGAGAAGAGAAAACGCTAGCTGTGAAGAATCCTGCAGCTCTTCAACAAAAAAGCAGCTGAAGTTTCAGCTTTCATACAAGAGATGACTTCCAGTAATTTAGAGGAAAAAATAAATCAGATGCACTCAGAGGTGAATAAAAAAATAAAATAAAACATTGAAGTATCCATCCATTCATTCACACCCCTTTTCCTATTTTGCACATGGGGTTGTGGTATAATTTTAACAGTTACTATCATTGGGTGGCTGACCCTGCCACAGTAATTCTTTAACACCACTCACTCGCCTGCACCCTCACACCTATGGACAATTTAGAGTATTCATACACCTACTGCATGTCTTTGGAATGTGGAAGGAAACTGGAGCACCAATTTTCTTCAGCATCTGAGGTTTCACCTGATATCATGCAACAATATATAAGCCGCTTGTTTTCTGAAGTATTAAGTACATATGGAAATAATGCTTATTTTCATAATTACTGACAGACAACTAGCAATATCAGTAGAATAGAGTGATATAAATCAGTTCTGAAATGCAATTTACTGCCACAAACCATGACATTTCATACTATATATATTTAGTATATTTACTAATGCATTCTACGGGCACCTACAAGAATGCATGGATCGTGCTATCCCAAGCAAAACTAAGACTCATTCCTCCAATAAAAGGAAACCAGTCTGGTGGACCCCTGCCATAAACAAGCTATACAATAGGAGGAGGAAACTAGTACAGAAAAGAGTAAAATCCCAAGAAGGGAAGACATCCCTGATCAGTATCAGCAAGAAACTAGGATCCCTCATAAAATCATCCAAGGTGAGCTTCGAAAGAAAAATTGCCAAGGACTCCAAACATAACCATAAGGCATTCTTTAGCTATGTCAAGAATCTAAGTGGCAATGCTCAGATCTGCTCGGAGTTAGTGAAGAATAGCACAAAATACACTGACCCGACCGATATCACCAGCATCCTGGCAGACAGGTTCAGTGCAAACTTCACCCCCCTCTCACACCCCAAAAGGGCCCATAACCATACCAGAAGAATGTAGAGCCCCTGAAATCACACACACTCAGATTAAAACAGCCCTCTCCAAAGCCAAAAACACAGCATCAATGGGACCAGACAGTGTCCCAGGCTGCATCCTACACGAGCTCAAAGACGAACTAATCCCTCACCTAAACACACTGTTCAAACTCAACCTCTCCACAGGCTATGTACCCATAGAGTGGCGCACAGCAATGGTTATTTTGCTCCACAAAGGTGCAGCCACAACAGACCCCGGGAACTAACGCCCTATAAGCCTGACTAACTTGGTCTGGAAGGCTATGGAGTGTATCATCATGGAACCCATTAACAGAGACACTGGGAACCTCCAAACACTGCACCCAAACCAGTTTGGCTTTGTTACGGGCAGATCATGCCTCCTAAACCTGGTGGACTTCTTTGAGACAGTTTCCAAGGCTATAGACAAGGGAAAGGTGGTACACACAGCCTACCTAGACCTCGCAAAGGCCTTTAGTACCATTCCCCATTCTGATGTTATAGACAAGCTCACCAGCCTGAACATAAACCCCTATGTCACAAGATGGGTTGCAAGCTGGCTCACGGACAGAACCCACATGGTGAGAGTTGTGGGAGCTAAGTCCAACTCTAAACCGGTTACAAGTGGCATTCTCCATGGTTCAGTCCTAGGATCCCTCCTGTTCGGCATATACTTCTCAGAGGTACAGGCAAGCACAGGAGGACTATGGCTGACCAAGTTCGCAGATGAATGCAAACTTAGGGCTATAACTGACTCTCCGGCTGACACAGACATCCTCCAAAAGAGCCTCACTGAGACAGATACCTGGTGTCAAAATCATGGCCTCAAGCTAAATGTCAAAAAGTGCATAGTCATCCCCTTTGGAAAAAACAAAGTACCCACAAACTACCACATAGGTGGTAGTCCCCTAAATACAGAAGACGTAATAAGGGATCTGGGGACCCAAGCACATAGTAATCTCTCCTTTGATAATCATATTGCCAAAGTGGTTAGAAAATCCTTCTATGTGGCCCACCTAATCACAAAAGGGTTTGCATCCAGATCAAAAGAGGTCATTGTGCCCCTCTACTCATCACTCATCAGACCCATCATAGAGTACAACACCCCATTTGGGATGTACCTTACAAGACACCTGCAACAGCTGGAAAGACCACAGAAGTACCTCACCAAGAGGATCACTGGCCTCAAACAGATGCTGTATGCAGCTCGACTGAAGAAACTCCAGCTGTACTTGGTTGCATACCGCCTACTCAGAGGTGATCTCTGCCTGACATACAAGGCCAAGTCTAACGCAGAACTGATGCACATGCTCCACCTAAAGAAAACCATATCCCCTTGAACCACACGCTCTAGGGATCTAAACCTCACCACAACAATAAATAGGACATGCTGGAGGGATAGATTCCTGTCCCAGAGACTTCCCATGCTTTGGAACAAGATTCCAATCTACATTAGGTAGAGCTCCTCACTAACACTCTTCAAGAGAAACCTTGACAAGTGGATGGGAAACAGAAAGTTTACCCTGGGGATCACTTCAGTGGCTCTGCTGGACAGAGGCACAGGGAACTAATCTAAGGGGGCGGCGAAAGCCAACACATTCTGGCAAGGCTTATAAATGCCTTTGGGTAGATAGCCAAGTACCTGCCTATGAACCTATATCCCTCAACAGTATGTAGATCCCTCAGTTATGAAAATACAAATAATAATAAAATAATAAAACCTGTCACTATACTCTGTATCCTACACACTGTTAAGAGGTGACCTATGTCTGACATACAAGACATTCTCAGAGCCATTACTGAAGGAATTACTCCATACGTGCAAGTCAAATGACATCAGAAATACTTGGTTTAAGGATCTAAACCTCTTCTGCAACATAAATGGAACAGTTTGCAGGAACAGGTGTATCTCAGAGAGAATTTAGCTGCTGTGGAATAGACTTCCTCATCCAGATAAAAACACAGTTCATCCCTGTCCATATTTAAGTGCAACTTAGACCTACGAATGGGAAACAGAAAATTTATCCCAGGACTGCTATCCATACTACTAATGGACAAAGGCAGCTCCTAAATGCTTTATCCCATGCATGAATCCCCTCAAATTTATTTATTTGTCTTTGATGACCAGAAAAAGGCCAACTGGGAAAAACCCATTTTCACAGGAGGCCCAGGGAGAAAAGCTTCCCATTTAAGTTACATATGGCTCACATTTATAACTGTAGGTTACAAACATCTGTCCATGAGCTTATTTACATGATTTTTAAACATTTATTATGTGAACATTGCATTTTAACACAGAAACATGACAGAATTTAACATACATTGGCTAGCCAATTGAACATAAAAATAAAATATAACAGCTAATGAATTTAATAGCATGATAGCTGCAGGAAAAAGAGCAAACTGGGGTGTTTTTGAGGTTGGTAATAATTTACAGACAGACAAGTAGTACTGTAGCATAAAAATTGATAAGAGATATTGTTAGAAAAATCTACATGCTGCCTAGAAAAATATATTCACAATGTGTGCTGCTTAGGAAGATGTGTATTTAATCATTCAAACACATATAAGTTGTATGATCAAATATATAGAGAAATGTGTGCTTTAGTTAGGAATAAATGTACTTAAATCCATAAAGGTTAGGTAATGCATTTAATTCTGTCTTGCTAGAATAATAGAAGAAATAAACCTGCATATTATTGCTTGAAGCACAAGCTGCAGTGTAATCAGAAATTTGACCTTGGCAGCTTGCAGATGCAGTCTGGCTCATGTCTTTCAAGTAAAGATTATTTTGCAAAGTTGGAAAATAATAAATCTGTTTGCATGTATGTCTTCTTTCCTGCCTCCACCAGGAAGTAGCCTTGTGCGCACTATCTCTGATAGTGCAGCTGAGACAAGAGAAACAAAAGGAGGCTTTAAGGAAGACTTACATCTATTGTATTTGAACTAATCAGAGAACCTTGAATTGGCTACATCCTCAGGAGGTCATCGTGACTGACCAGCTGTCTGCAAGGCTGCAACTTTCTCATGGGAAAAGGACTTTTTGAAAAACACAAAATCAGCACTTTTTATGAATAACTATGATGTAAAGACCCTGTCACTGACCACACCAGTAAGGTGGGCAAAACTGATAATGAAATGTATATAACCAATGTGTTTTGGTCAATAAAGCAGTCAAAATTCTATACAAACTTTGTGTATGGTTTTGCCTCTAATGTACATTAGTGATATCTGAGTTGCTCCTGCATTATTGTTTGTTATTAATTGACATTGTGTTTGAATAACTCAATGATTTTTACAGTCTGACTCTAACAAATTTATTTAACATCTTGGTCCTTCGGACCGGAATTCCCTTGGTAAGCTACAGGTCAGAATATATAGGTGGTATTGAAGTCTGCAGAAGAAGGAAAGACCTCCGACTGAATTGTCGTGCCCAAAGAGGCTGTCCACTTGTCTGATCTGTGGCGAAAGCGGAAAACTGGGTCCTAAAAGCCTATCAAACATAAGCAGGAGGCTCGGGTAAGCAGAATTCCTCTCTTTGTTTTGTTTTAGATCGGGGACCAGGTTACACTGTGCTATTGCTAAGGTTTGTGATAGCAGGGAGAGGTAGTCGAAGTATTGTATCTTGAGTCATAGATCAGGAAATAAAGCAAAACAAAGTAAACAGTCATTCTAGACACTACTGTGAATACGGGGAATAGAGATACCACGTGGTACAAGAGAAAGGGTTACGTAACAGTTCTGTTGTTTTTCTCTCTCTCTCTCTCTTTTTCTCTTTCAGAGACATGGGAAATGAGTGCACTAAAGGGTCACGTGACCGCCCCTAACAGAAGATGCAAAATATATGCAATTACAGAGAGCAGATAATGTGAGATATTTTGCAACATGGGTTAACAAGTATGACTTTGATGGTAAATTGGATAAAATGGCATTAATAAAACTTTTAAGACAGTTAAAATCTGACGCAGAAGGTCAGGCAAAAAAGCAACGACAGTTGGGTGTTCCTCAAGCACATAGGTGGATTGAGGAAGCGAACGAAGGAACAGAAAAATAAAAATGCAAAGGCATTATTTTTAGACAAAGAGGATAATAATGTAATAGTAGCATCGGTCCCTCCCTACCACGCCCACCGATGCCTTACTCAGAATATGAAGCGGAGGCGGGCTGACCCCCCCCCACGTTACCCAGAGACAACAGGGATATTAAGACAACCATTTGTAAGAGAACCTATCGGGACTAGATCCCGAACACGTCAAACACTTGTAGATGTTCAACCAAGCGGGAATTTATTAGATGAGGGTGAGGAAATCTGTCCATTAATAGAAGTACCAAACCCGCAGGCAGGACAGGAGGGCCAGGCCTCAACTCTCTTAGTATACAGACCATGGACACGGAAGACATCCGAAAAGCTACAGAAGGAATTCCCCATCCAAAAATTAACTTTGAGAAATTTTACAGGATTTACAGGGTATGAGATTAAGTTACCACTTAAATGGGGAAGAGGTAGAAAGAGTAGTTAGACAAATTTTAGGTCCAGACTGGCACATGATTTGTGGCACCTGGAATGCCCGTGACGCACAACACAGGCCACTCCTACATAGTGACGCAGAACTAGATACTAGATTGAAGGGTCTTACAGACCGCATTACTGAAAAATGGAAACCTAGGGCAGACTGGACTTGCATTAACCAGTGTGTACAACAAGATAATGAAACTGTGGATGCATACTATGGTAGATTGTTAGAATGTTTTAATAACCATAGTGGCATGCCTGTTCCTGAAAATCAAAAAAATGATAGTTCATATGAACAACAATTGAAGAATGCATTTTTGAAAGGTTGTATTGCCCCTGTCAATAGCTTCATCACGAAGCACATGATAGATCACCGAACAAGTAGGCTTCAAGCCTTGTTAGAATATGCTAGACATGCCGAAAAACATTTTAACAGTAAAAAGAAAAAGAAAACGCAGGTCTTCACAGCTGAAGACGGTGCGGAAGTTTTTGTAGTACAAGCAGCCAAAAAGGGCAAGCAAAATATTCAGGGTAACAAACGCTCTGACAAAAACTCAGAAATTTATGAGAGCAGAAAGAAAAAAGGTGAATGCTTCAATTGCGGTAAGAAGGGACATTTGGCAAGGGATTGCAGGAGCAAGGCACCTGCGGAAAAAAAGGATAAGGAAGATGATAATGGCATTACTCAAGGAAGGGATACTGGTGGAATCTTTAGATTCACCATGTAATACTCCTCTATTTCCTGTAAAAAAAGCAAACGGGGAATGGCGGATGGTACAAGATTTACAAGCTGTAAATGATGCAGTGATACCAAGAGCACCTACGGTGCCAGACCCACATACTTTGTTAAATGATTTGAAGCCGCAACAGAAATATTTCACCGTGGTAGATATTAGCAATGCATTTTTCTCAATACCTATCCACCCTGACAGCCAGCATTGGTTTGCATTTACATTTCAGGGCAAAAGGTATAACGTACACCCGACTACCACAGGGATATAGTGAAAGTCCAACAATATTCGCACAAGAGATGGCTAGCAACCTGGCGGGGTTTTCTCCACCAGGGGGCAGCCAAGTACTACTTTATGTAGATGACATCTTGCTTGCAGCTCCTACCCAGCAACAGTGTAGGAAAGACACAATAGCATTACTGAAATTCTTAGCTGAGCAAGGGCATAAAGTGAATAAACATAAATTGCAACTTTGGAAAGAACAGGTTAAATACCTGGGATATGTGATATCCAAAGAAGGCAGAACATTAGATGAAGAACGAAAAACAGCTATTTTACAAGCACCCAGACCAACTACCAAGAAAGAAATGATGTCTTTCTTGGGAACGACTAATTTTGTCGGGTTGGATACCGAATTATGCTTTAGAAACGGCTCCATTGGCTGATTTAATATTTAAAAAACCAATGGCAGCACAAGAAACACTACACTGGACTCCGGAAGCAGAGGCAGCCTTTTGCAGACTAAAAAAACTGATAGTTTCATCATTAGTTTTAGGGCTTCCGAATTACCATAAGAGATTTTTCCAAACTGTAGATTGTAGGCGGGGATATATGACGTCAGTACTGACGCAACAACATGGCGGCAAGCAACGCCCATAGCTTATTATTCATCACAGTTAGACCCGCTGGCACGATCATTACCACCCTGCGTACAAGCAGTAGTCGCAGCAGCTATGGCAGTGCAAGCTTCAGCCTCAGTGGTGTTGTTTCATCCTCTCACGTTGAGAGTACCTCATGCAGTTGCAATAATTTTGCTGCAGGAAAAAATAGCATTTTTATCCCCTGCCAGACATCTTTCTTGCATGACCATACTATTGAGTCAACCCCATATGACAATTGAACGTTGTACAACATTAAATCCGTCAACGTTACTTCCAATTCCTGTGGATGGCATACCGCACAGCTGCCTACAGGAAATGGAACAAATAACCACACCCAGACAAGATCTTACTGATATACCTTTAGCTGACGCAGAGGTGACATTTTTGTGGATGGGTCCTGTAGACGAGGTCCTACAGGGAAGAACCTAGTGGGCTATGCAGTAGTGACTGATGACGAAATCCTAGAAGCACAACCCCTGCAACATAACCTGTCAGCTCAAGCAGCAGAATTGATAGCTTTGACGTGCTTGCACTCTAGCGAAAGGCAAATGTGTTAACATATATACTGACAGTCAGTATGCTTTCTCTACAGTGCATGTCTTTGCACAACAATGGAAAAACAGGGAATGATAACATCTACTGGCAAACCGATTAATCATGCGCAATTAATTCTGAACCTGTTAGATTCTATTCAGTTACCCACTAGAATAGCTATCTGTAAATGTGCAGCCCATACAAAACAACAAGACAGAATTTCAAAGGAATGCTCGGGCTGATGCAGCTGCGAAGCAAGCTGCCTCAGACCCAGAAACTGTGCTTTTAAATGAAGAACTACAACCTTCTGAGACTTTAGATTTAGAAATGTTAAAAACAATGCAGACATTAGCTACAAAAGCAGAAAAGCAAAAGTGGATAAAACGAGGAGCAATCCTTAAAGAGGGACTGTACATCTCCAAAGAGGAGAAGCCCATATTACCATCTAATTTATTTAGATATGCAGCTTTGTTGAGCCATGGGCAGAGCCATGTCTCAACAGGGGGGATGGTACAGTTAGTTAACAGAACATTCCAAACATATGGATTTACGAATTATACACAAAAATTTTGTGCAACATGTCATATTTGTAGCAAACATCATGCACAGGAGCATTTAAACCAAAGCGAGGAGTTTTCCAACACCACCCTATCCGCTCCATACTATTTGTATGGATTTCATAGAACTGAACAAATGTGAAGGAAAAGTACTGTTTAGTAATCATAGATATGTTTTCAAAATGGGTAGAAGCTTTTCCAACTAGAAATCCGGATGCAGCAACAGTGGCAAAGGCCCTAGTGAAAGAAATCATTCCTAGATTTGGCATACCGGAAAGAATCTATAGTGACAATGGGACACATTTCGTTAACCAAACGATACAGCAGCTTGGGAGATTTTTGGGATTTCTTTGAAAAACCATTGTGCTTATCACCCTCAGTCAGCAGGACTGGTGGAGAGGTACAATGGAATTTTGAAAAACAAGTTGAGAAAATTAATGAGTGAGACTCAAAGACTTGGATTTGCTGTCTGCCTTTAGCACTGCTGAGCATGAGAACTGTTCCAAATGTAAAGGGCTTGACCCTTTGAAATAGTGTTTGGAAGGGCATATTGTGTGCCACAATGGAAGGCCCTCATGCCTGCAGAGCTGGAGGCCGATGACTCATTAGCTAGTTATATGAAAAAGTTTTTAACAAATAAGACTGTTTTGCAGTTGAACTCTGTCCAGATAAACAAGAAACGAAACCAGAAGCCGTGCTGACCCCGGGGTCCTGGATTTGGCTGAAAATCATAAAGAGAAAGAACTGGGCGAGTCCAAGGTGGGAAGGTCCATACCAGGTACTGTTGGCAACACCCACGCTGTGAAAATCGCTGAGAGATCATCTTGGGTTCATTTAACCCATTGCAAACCTGTTAAGAAATTTAGTTTGGACATACCACAGGATCAGAATGGCCAGAGGCAGAATGAATAAAAATGTGAAACAACCCCAGAGACACTGGTTCACTGGCCTACTGATCATACACTTAATAACTATGTTTGTAGTAACCTTTTGTTGTTATGGTTTTCTTGCATATAACTACAGAAGTGAAATTAATAAACGTGATGAAGGACTGGCCACAGACTGGCACCCAAACTTTAACACATACCTGGCTATGAAACGAGTTTATGTAGAGACTATGAACGTTTCAAATTGCTGGGTCTGTACTGCAATACCCACAGCATATGGAGGACTTTTGATGTCTGCTGTCCCCTTGGGAATAAATGCAACTTGGGAAAACCTGTTATTTGACACTGGTACTGTGAGATCACAAGACAAAGTGGCATTACATTTGCCTGTTACTCAGAAAGGAATTGTTTGTTTTGTTAAAAATGATACACTCCAGGTTGGTTGGAGTAACTGTAACATAACTGTGTCTTACAAATGTTATATAAAACCTATAGACCAAGGTACTAGTTGCAGCACGAATTATGATTCATATTTAAGCTTGATGAAAACAACATTGAGAAATGTGCAAAAATCTCCTGAAATATATAGACAATTCTCTGTTATAGATAAGAAAATGTTTCATTCAGGGTTAACCCGCATCAGTACAAAAGTAGAAAACTGTTATTTTGTTTGTGGGAAAAAGCCTATAAATGGTTACCTGAGAATTGGTCCGGCAGTTGTTTTTGGGTTATCTGGTTCCAGCCATAAGACATACTCGGAATTGCCCTGGGTAAAATACGTAATGTAAGAGATGTAGCTCACCGAGCTGAAAATACAGTCAGAAAACCTACTAATCCAGTGGGTAAGATTGAAGCAAGCTGGAAGGATCATTCGTCTGTGAAGGACAAAGAAAAATTGACCCATATGGACTTGAGTGACAGTGTTATATCCTGGGCTGGAATATTCCCAACCTATGGAGCAGTCAAATCGATTTGGGAATTGAGAAAATTGTCAAAACTTCTCGAAGTAATGAGCAATGCGACTTTTTCCGCTCTTGAACTTGTGACTGATGAGATGAATGCAATGAGAACAGTTGTATTACAGAACCGAATGGCTCTCGACTTCACCCTAGCGGCGAGAGGTGGTGCGTCTTGGCTTATCAAAGAAGAATGCTGTGCGTTCATTCCAGACAACCAGCATGAAATCAATGACCACCTGGAGGTAATACAGCAGGTGTCAGCAATGGCAGAACCAGGCCCAAACCCACTGACGAACTTTTTCCAGAATCTGTTTGGGGGGTGGGGGTCGGTCCTTATGAACATTCTGATTGCAATTTGTGTGGTACTGCTCATAATTGGAGCATGTGTCTGCTGCGGATACCCTGTGTGAAAAAAATTAGTTAAAGAATTAGTTGATGTATCCGTGACTGAAACTATGTACCAAGATATAGAATTGAATTTATTGATACCGAGTGAAAGTCTATCTGAAATATAAAACAAATGACTTACTTAGCTGAAAGTCCTTGAAAGGAAAAGGCTAAGAAATGAACTAACACTGTTTATGTTTCAGGTAGTATTAAATGCATTAAAAGGAGGGAGAATGTTAGAAAAATCTACATGCTGCCTAGAAAAATATATTCACAATGTGTGCTGCTTAGGAAGATGTGTATTTAATCATTCAAACACATATAAGTTGTATGATCAAATATATAGAGAAATGTGTGCTTTAGTTAGGAATAAATGTACTTAAATCCATAAAGGTTAGGTAATGCATTTAATTCTGTCTTGCTAGAATAATAGAAGAAATAAACCTGCATATTATTGCTTGAAGCACAAGCTGCAGTGTAATCAGAAATTTGACCTTGGCAGCTTGCAGATGCAGTCTGGCTCATGTCTTTCAAGTAAAGATTATTTTGCAAAGTTGGAAAATAATAAATCTGTTTGCATGTATGTCTTCTTTCCTGCCTCCACCAGGGAAGTAGCCTTGTGCGCACTATCTCTGATAGTGCCCAGCTGGGGACAAGAGAAACAAAAGGAGGCTTTAAGGAAGACTTACATCTATTGTATTTGAACTAATCAGAGAACCTTGAATTGGCTACATCCTCAGGAGGTCATCGTGACTGACCAGCTGTCTGCAAGGCTGCAACTTTCTCATGGGAAAAGGACTTTTTTGAAAAACACAAAATCAGCACTTTTATGAATAACTATGATGTAAAGACCCTGTCACTGACCACACCAGTAAGGTGGGCAAAACTGATAATGAAATGTATATAACCAATGTGTTTTGGTCAATAAAGCAGTCAAAATTCTATACAAACTTTGTGTATGGTTTTTTGCCTCCTAATGTACATTAGTGATATCTGAGTTGCTCCTGCATTATTGTTTGTTATTAATTGACATTGTGTTTGAATAACTCAATGATTTTTTACAGTCTGACTCTAACAAATTTATTTAACAGATATGAAAGGAGAAATTATGGAAATGAGCAGGAAGATAAATGGATAGAGGAAAAATTCTAGTTAGTGGTGGGGTGTGAATGGAGGAGGAAGAGTTTAGGAAATTAGTGCAGTATGAATAGGAGCCATAAGATTCAAAGGACTGGGAAGCAAACTGGCTGTAAGAGTTGGAGAAAAGTAATCAGGAGTAAATTTAGGCAAACGAGCAGGAAAAACAAAGCCATCTTTGGCATAGGTGCTGTTTAAGCAAAGTTTTAAAACTATTTAAGTTTGTTTTGACACACAAAGTACAGTTTTGTACCTACCATAAATATAGATGTCCGATAGGTATGCAACTGCAGTCCTGACATATGGGTTGTCCTGCCGCAGGCAGCCCTTCGGTCGGCCGGATTCCAAAGTCTGGGTCCGGCGTCAGCTGATGTCGCCCTTTCCCCGACGTCAGAGCGCCTGGGATATAAAAGCATCAGCCGATGCCATCTTCTTCAGTGTTTCTTGCCCCAGATGCCAGGTGCCCTCTAAGGAAGGCTAAATTTTGAAAATAGAGAAAAAATTCCAGACAAGTACAACAACATAAAAACAAATACACCATAAAAGATTACCCCAGGCAGCTAAAATGAGGAGTAGAAACCCAAAAGAATACCACAGAGGGGTAGGTGGGAGGGAATACCTGACTGCAGTTGCATACCTATCGGACATCTACATTTATGGTAGGTACAAAACTGTACTATGTCCTTCAAGGATGCAACTGCAGTCCTGACATATGAGTTGAATACCATAGCCAACCTGGGGGTGGTAGGCACTAAGACAAAGATGGTGTAGCTAAAATGCCCTGCAGGACTGCAGAAGCAAACCCTGCTCTGGATCTGGAATATAAAGGCAGGTTGTAATGTTTGGAAAATGTATGCACGGAGCTCCATGTAGCAGCTTCTAAAATGTCCTTTGTTGCCACTCCTCTTAAAAAGGCTGTGGAGGTGGCTGTAGCTCTGGTGGAATGTAGCCTGATGTCAGTTGGCACAGTTTTTCCATGAAAAGAGTAGCAGAATCGAATGCAATTTCCAATCCATTTAGAAATTGTCTGTTTGGAAATTGCTTTTCCCTGCAATCCAGCAGCGCAAGCTACAAAAAGCTGGTCAGATTTTCTGAAAGACTTTATTCTGTCCAAGTAGTAGCGCAACTGTCTGTGTATGTCCAAGGTGTGCAGAAGTCTCTCTCCTTTATTTTGAGGATTGGGAAAGAAGGTAGGCAGGTGAATAGCTTGATTCAGGGACACCCTGGATACCACCTTTGGCATGAATGACGGATTGGTTCTCAAAGAAACTCTGTCCTGATGAAAAATGAGAAATGGTTGTATTGCCATAAGGGCCTGTAGCTCAGAGACTCTTCTTACTGAGGTTACTGCCAGAAGGAAAGCTGTCTTCCAAGACAGAAATTTCAACTCTGAAGATGCTGCTGGTTCAAAGGGAGGAAGAGTTAATTTTTCCAGCATGAAGTTGAGGTCCCATGCAGGCACTGGTGGTTTCATTGGAGGGTTGATGTTCTTTATACCTCTTAGAAAAGTACAGTTGTGTACACCTACCATAAATGTAGATGTTCGAGTGTCTTCACTGTTGCAGTCATAACTGTAGGGTGCTCCTGCCGGCAGGCAGCCCGAGCTCGGCCAGAATCCCAAAGTCTGGGTCCAGCGTCGGCTGTAAAAGCTAGTATCCTGACGTCAGTACGCCTTGGTACATAGCCCTCAGCCGACGCCATCTTCTCCAGCCTTTCTTGCCCTAGATGTCAGAATACTCCAATAAATCAAAAATGAATCCATCAAGGAAACACAAATACACCACAAAAAAGGAAAAGAGGGGATAGGAGGGAGGGAAACCCCGACTGCAACAGTGAAGACACTCGAACATCTACATTTATGGTAGGTGTACACAACTGTACTATGTTCTTCGTGTTTCACTGTTGCAGTCATAACTGTAGGGTGGAATCCCAAAGCAGTGTAGAGAGGGAGGAGGCTTTAGATAGAAGAAGGGGAGGCAAGAATACCCTGCAAGACAGCAGAGGCAAAGCCTGCCCTAGACTTAGAAAACAAAGGGAGATTGTAGTGCTTGGAAAAAGTATGCACTGAACTCCAAGTGGCAGCTTCCAAGATATCCTTGGTAGGTACTCCTCTGAGAAAAGCTGTAGAAGTAGCTGCTGCTCTAGTAGAATGACTTCTAATGGTTCCAGGAAACTGTTTACCACGATGAGTGTAACAAAATCTGATCCCATAAGCAATCCATTTGGAAATGGTTTGTTTAGAAATAGGTTTTCCAAGTGAACTGGAGGCAAAGGAAACAAACAGTTGGTTAGACTTTCTGAAATCTTTAGTCTTGTCCAAGTAAAATCTTAACTGTCTGTGCACATCCAATGAATGCAAAATCCTTTCCCCTTTATTTTGAGGATTTGGAAAGAAAGTAGGAAGGTGAATTGTCTGATTCAAGGCCACTTTCGAAATCACCTTAGGCATGAAAGTAGGATTGGTCCTCAAGGATACTCTGTCCTGATGGAAAATAAGGTAAGGTTCCACAGCCATAAGAGCTTGCAACTCTGAGACCCTTCTGGCAGAGGTCAAAGCTAACAAAAGAACAGTCTTCCAAGATAGAAACTTTATATCTGAAGATGCAGCAGGCTCAAAAGGAGGCAAAGTAAGTTTTTCTAAAACATAATTAAGATCCCAGGCAGGGACCGGAGGGGTCCTTGGAGGCCGCAAATTCTTAGCCCCCCTGCAAAACTGCTTCACCAAGGGATGTGAAAAACAGGAGGATCAGAACTGAAATGTGCAGAGATAGCAGAAGCATGAATCTTAATGGAAGAAAATGAAAGTCCCTTAGATAAAAGCTCCGAAAGGTAAAGCAAAATAGAGGAGAAATCAGGAACCTGAGGATCAGAACCTCGGTCCTGCATCCAAATAGAAAACCTCTTCCATTTAGAGGCATAAGATTTCCTAGTGCTAGGCCGTCTAGCTTCCAAAAGAACATCCAAAACTTGTTTGGGAAGACTAGAGGCAATCAAATTCCTTTGAAGAGCCAAGCTGCCAAGCAAAGGGTCTTGAGGTTGGAATGTAGTAACTGACCCTGATGCTGGGACAGAAGCGAAGGGTTCAGTGGAAGAATCCAAGGAGGTCCCGAGAACAGGAGCTTTAGAGTCGGATACCAAAACTGTCGAGGCCAATTTGGAGCAATCAAGATGAGGAACTTGGGCTTGTCCTGCTTTATCTTCAGTAGTACCCGAGGCAGTAGAGGAAGAGGAGGGAAGGCATATGCAGACAGACTTCTCCAACTGAAAGACAGGGCATCCACTCACCATGCTGTTTTGTGGAAGGACCTGGTGCAAAAGCGAGGCAGCTGATGATTGAGATGGGATGCGAACAGATCTATCTGGGGACATCCCCAAACTGCAGTAATCCTTTTGAACAAGTTGGTGTCTAGCATCCATTCGTGAGGATCTGAAATGTTTCTGCTCAGGCTGTCTGCTAAAAGATTTTGTTTTCCTGGAATGAACTGAGCCTGGAGATGCAGATTCAAATTTAGAGCTGTGTCCCATAAACTCATAGCCAGTCTGCAAAGGGGGTAAGAATGGGATCCCCCCTGCTTGTTGATGTACCACATGACCGTGGTGTTGTCTGTCAATTAGCAGAGGCCCTGGTTGTAAAAGGTGCTTGAAGGCCAAAAGGGCATTTTGAACTGCCAACATCTCCTTCAGATTGATGTGCCAGTGAAGATGGTCCTTTGTCCAGGTTCCTTGCTGGCAATTGTCTAGAAAATGTGCTCCCCAAGCATAATCCGAGGCATCCGTGGTTAGGATTTGAGTAGGTTGAGGGAGACTAAAAGGTTTTCCTTCGTTTAAAATGCATGCCCTGGACCACCAGAGGAACTCCTTCTGGAGGCAGGGGATCAGAGGAATCAGAATATCCAGATCGTGATAATGCTGTGACCATACACTTTTCAGATACCATTGAAGCTTTCTCATGTGAAGCCTTGCGTTTGGAATCAACAGAATGCAGGAAGCCATGTAGCCCAGAGCCTGCAGGAATTTCCTTGCAGTGAGCTGAGATAGAGTTGCCAAGGTGTTGAAAGTAGAAGCCAGCTGAGTTTGTTTTTCTGGAGTGAGGTAGGCCCTTTGTAAGGTTGTGTTTAAGAGGGCTCCCAAGAATACCATTTGTTGAGAAGGGATCAAATGTGACTTTTTTATGTTCACTGAGAATCCCAGTAAGAGGAGAAGACGTTGAACGAAGTCTAGGTGTTGAAGCAGAAGATCTTTGCTGTCTGCCTGAATAAGGCAGTCGTCCAAATAGGGGTAAATCTGAATCCCCTGAAGTCTGCAGTAAGCCACTACTGGTGCCAGGCACTTGGTGAAGACTCTGGGCGCAATAGATAAACCAAAGGGCAGAACAGAGAATTGAAAGTGCCTCGAACCTGCCTTGAACCTGAGGAATTTCCTGCGGTCTTGTCTGATAGGGATATGCAAACAGGCTTCCTTTAAGTCCAATGTCACCATCCAGGCGTCCTGAGAGAGCATTGGAAGTAACTGTTGCAGAGTGAGCATCTTGAACTTTGGAATTTCCAAAAGGTGTTTAACACAGAAAGGTCCAGAATAGGTCTCCAAGAGTTTTGTTTTCTGGGAACCAGAAACAGCCTTGAATAAAATCCTTTTCCCATTTCCAAGAGTGGAACAGGCTCTATGGCTCTCATGGCCAGAAGAGCATCCACTTGAGTTAAGGCCTCTGACCATTGAAGTTTTGGCAGATCTGGCCAACCGTGAGTCCTTGGCAAAGTGTGAAAGTGGAACTTGTAACCTTTTAAAATCACATCCAATACCCATTTGTCCTGGGTAATATGAGTCCAATTCCTGTAAAAAAGAGACAGTTTTCCTCCGAGAGGGGCGTCCAGGTAAAGAGGTCCTGAAGCCCAACCGAGAGAGTCATTGACTTTGTTTTCTTTGAGATTGGGATCTGTCTTCTCCCCTTCTAGGTGAAGAAGCAGTCCATTGTCTAGATCTGTACGAGGTCTGGCCTTGACCACGGCCTCTGGAGCGTCTATATCTTCCCCTTTGAGGCCTGTCAGACGTGGGAAAGGACCAATTTTTAGTGGGCCAATTCCTGGAAAATCTAGGAGGCTGAACCTGCAAGAAATCTTTTACAGTCTGCATGGACAGCCTTTTCTTCCATCTTTTTAATAACTTCCTCAGCCTTAGAACCAAAAAGAACATCATGTTGAACAGGGGCATCTAATAACTTAGCCTTAACCTGTTCAGGCAAACTTTGTTCACGAAGCCAGGCATGTCTCCTAATCACAGTACCAGAGGCAGCAGCCCTGCAGGAAGCATCCAAGGCATCAAAACCACAATGTAAGCTATGCTTGTTAACCTGTTCAGTAGCATGCAAAACATCCTGAAGTTCCTTATCCTCTGCACAAGCAGGTACGGAAGCAAGCTTTTGCTTTAAAACAGACAAAAGAAATTGCTGGTATTTAAACATATGAAACTGGCAATTTAATGCCCTTACAGAAAGGGTAGCAGAAGTATATACCTTTTTGCCCCACCTGTCTAAAGCACGAGAATCCTTCTCAGAGGGAATAGGATTTTTAGAAGTAGCAACCTTAGCAGCCTTAGAACCCTGACAAATAGTTTCAGGGTCTGCAGAAGGATTTTTAAATAGAAATAAATGAGAGTCAGGAACCCTATAAAATCTATCAGGCTTAGAAGGAGCAGGAGGCATGGAATCAGGATTCAAATTAGCCTCAGAAAAGCATCATCCACAATGTCCAAAACAGGAGGGATAGCTAAAGGCCTATGCTGAGGAAGAAGAAGAAATTCTCTAAGCCTCTTTTTGGAAGCAGAATATTCCTGTCCTTCCCAATGAAAATGTTCCCTCATCTCATGCAAGGTTTCCCCAAAAGAAAAATCCTCAGGCGAGAGGCCGAGGGCAAAGATTCCTCAGCATCCGAATCCTCATAAGGGGAAGGAATAGTCCTGATCAGAGGAAGAAACAGAAGAGACAGAGGCCTGGTCAGAAGAATCCAGAGTAACATCCTGTCGAGGCCTTTTCTCAGGACGGGGGTGAGAACCCCTAATCATTGTAAGCAAGTCTTCAGCCATCCTCAATAATTGTTTTTGTGTCTTGGGAGTGGATTCAGAAGCAGCTTGAGCTGAAACTTTAGACTTAGAAGGAGTCTTTGTGTTTGCCTTTGCCTTTGAAATAGTAATGTGAGTAGGCCTGAAAACCCCCTCAGAAGCCGGTACCTGCACAGCGGTTCCGGACCCATCTGAAGGAGCGACGTCCGAAGGTCCTGCAGCAGTTAAAATAGTGGGCCTTGATGGCTCCCCATGGGAGTCCGTATCGGCCATCGGTTCAGAAGCGGCGGACGACAGGGGCTGCAAAAGCGCCTCACTGACGACAGCCGAACCGGACGCTGGCTCCAGCTGCAACGAGTCCTGTTTGGACCTCGGAGGCCTGTCTTTATCTTTGCGCTTCTTTTGAACTCCGGTAGTATCCGACGACATTCTGTAATTGAAGCATCTGCCAAAATAATTTAAAGCCCAATCGTACCTGCGTTTGATAGTACGAGAGTTGAACCTGGCACAGAACCGACAACAAGAAACGTCGTGGTCAGGGCCTAAGCAAGGTAGACAGTAAGAGTGGAAATCTTTATGAGGTATTTGTTTCCCACACGCTATACAATTATTAACTTTTTCTGACATCGGAGGAACAAGAAAAAGATTCCCCAACGGGGTACTTAGCTTTGAGAAGAGAAGTAACAACTTCGGACCGACAACAACCAAGAATGCTGTTCGAAAATCGCCAACCAACGCTTTTGAGCTGCTTTCCACCGCACGGCAAGAAAGACTGGAGAAGATGGCGTCGGCTGAGGGCTATGTACCAAGGCGTACTGACGTCAGGATACTAGCTTTTACAGCCGACGCCGGACCCAGACTTTGGGATTCTGGCCGACCTCGGGCTGCCTGCCGGCAGGAGCACCCTACAGTTATGACTGCAACAGTGAAACACGAAGAACATCTGTCTTAGCAATGGGTGAGAAAATACAGGCGGATCAGTGTTATATTTGGCAGATATTGCTGAAGCATGTATTTTTATGGAAGAATATGAAAGGCCATTGTGGAGCATTTCAGCCAAATATTCTAGGATCTGTGGAATGCTCATCATTGATGGGTCTTGACCCTTTTTGCTGTTCCAGATAAGAAATCTCTTCCATTTTGCTGAGTATGTTTTTCTAGTGGAAGGTCTGCGCGCCTCCAGGATGATATCTTTTACCCTTTTGGAAAGTGTATCCTGAGGAATAGTCATGGAATCTTCCAAGCTGTCAGCTTCAATGTCTTCAAGCTGGGGTGTAGTGTCCTGTAATTGTGCTGTGTCAGAAGAAGTGGCCATTGAGGAAGGAGCCACGGATTGGTGTGTGTCAAGCTCCGTAGCAGCGGGTACCAGTGTTGTCTTGGCCAGTCTGGAGCTATCAGTATGACTTTCAGCTGCTCTGTCTTGATCTTTAGTAACACCTTGGTCATCAAAGGAAGAGGTGGGAAGGCATATAGTGTTAGAGAGTTCCAATTGAAGGAGAGAGCGTCCACCTTCCATGCTTGAGGATGGTATGTCCTTGTGCAAAACTTTTTCAGATGGTGATTGAGGTGGGAGGCAAAAAGATCTATGTCCGGCCTTCCCCATGCTTGAGTTATTTATAAGAAAATGTCTGGATGCAACATCCATTCGTGTGGATCCATGATGTTTCTGCCTAGGCTGTCCGCCAGAACATTGTCCTTCCCTGGTACAAACTGGGATTGTAGCTCTATTTTCAATTGTAGGGAAATATCCCAGAGATTCATTGCCAGTCTGCAAAGAGGGTAGGAATGGGTACCTCCTTGCTTGTTTATGTACCACTTAACTGTGGTATTGTCTGTCTTTATTAGTAGATGGCCCTGATGCATGAACTTTTCGAAGGCCTTGATTGCATGTATCACTGCCAGCATTTCTTTTTGGTTGATGTGCAGGTGCTTTTCTTTTTGTGTCCATTGTCCTTGAATGCATCTGCCCTCCTTGTGCGCCCCCCATCCATGGTCTGAGGCGTCTGTTGTTTTGGTTTGACTTGTATGAGGCTTGCTGAAAGGCAGACCTTTGTTTATCTGGCTTGCTTGGGCCCACCACAGAAATTCCTTTTGAAGGCATGGAATGAGTGGGATCAATGCTTCCAGGCTGTGGCTGTGTTGAGACCATAGACTTTTTAGATACCATTGTAGTTTCCTCATATGCAGCCTTGCATGTGGAATCAGAAGAATGCAAGATGCCATGAAACCCAGGGCCTGCAGGATTTTCCTTGCAGTCATCTGGGTGTGTGTTGCTAATTTTCTGAAGTATTCTGGTAATTGTTTTTGTTTTTCTTTTGTCAGAAACGCCATCTGGGTGTTTGTGTCCAGTGTGGCACCCAGGAAAGGTATTTTTTGGGATGGTACGAGACTTGATTTCTGAATATTGACCGTGTATCCCAAGGCCTGCAGTAGGTGAATGACAAAGTCCAAGTTTTTTAACAAGGCTTGTTGGCTGTCCGCTTGTATAAGGCAGTCGTCCAGGTAAGGGTATATTTGTATCCCCTGAAGTCTGCAATGTGCAATTACTGATGCCAGGCATTTCGTGAACACTCTGGGCGCAGTAGATAAGCCAAAGGGCAATGCTGAGAATTGATAATGCGCTGAGCCTGCAAGAAATCTGAGGTATCTTCTGCAACTTTGTCTGATTGGGACATGCAGGTATGTCTCCTTGAGGTCCAGAGTTACCAGCCAAGACCCCTTGCCCAGCATGGGAAGGAATTGCTGTAAAGTCAGCATTTTGAATTTTGGCACAGTAAGGTAAGTATTCAGTGCGGACAAGTCCAGAATGGGTCTCCATTGGTTTTCTTTTCTTGGAACAAGGAACAGTCTTGAATAAAATCCTTGGCCTTGTTCTGCAGAAGGAACCTTTTCTATTGCTCTTATTTGAAGTAGGTTTGTTATTTGTTTGAGTGCCTCTGCCCTTTGATTTGGTGGCAGGTTTGGCCTGCCATGTCTTGTTGGTAGTGTATGAAAATGGAATCTGTATCCTTTGTCTGTTATGTCCAGTATCCATTTGTCCTTTGTAATATTGTGCCAATTTTGTGAGAATAAAGATAATTTTCCGCCCAAAGGTGCTTCTAATTGAGCCCTGGATGGTGGAGTCAAAGTCAAGTCATTGAGATTGTCCCTGCGGAGCAGTGGAAGGTCCTGCCCCACCTCTCTGGTTCGGAGGCTGCCATTGACGTCCTCTGTAGGAGCCTCGAGTTTGCCCTCTACCTCTGCCACGTCTTTTTTTGCCTCTTTGAAATTTGTCTGTGTCTGGAAAGGACCAATGCTTAGAAGGCCAATTCCTGCTGAATCTTGGAGGCTGTACCTGGAGGAAATCTTTGACTGTTTGCACTGATTTTGCCTTTTCCTCTATTTTCTTTAAAACCTCTTGTGCAGTAGCACCAAATAGCGTATGTTTCTCTAGTGGTGCGTCCAAAAGCTTAATTTTCACATGGTCTGGCAATGTTTGTTCCTTTAACCAAGCATGTCTGCGTATGACCGCACCTGTCATTGCTGCTCTACATGAAGCTTCCAATGCATCATATCCACACTGAAGGAAATGGTTGCTAACCTGCTGAGTATTATAAACCAATTCCTGTAACCCCTTTCTATCTAATGGTTCAGGGGAAGCCAATTTCTTTTGCAAGTCATCCAACATGTATTCCTGATACTGAATCATATGAAATTGACAATTTAATGCTCGCATAGAAAGGGTGGAAAATGTATATACTTTCTTGCCCCACCTTTCTAAAGCCCTAGAATCTCTTTCCGAAGGAAGTGGATTCTTAGCAGTAGTGGAGGAAACCCCTTTAGGCCCCTGAGAAATAGTTTCAGGGTCAGCAGTATGGCCCTTGTATAGAAATTGATGTGTGTCTGGGACCCTGTAGTACCTGTCTGGCTTGACAGGAGCAGGGGGGAGGGAGTCAGGGGAAACACTACATTCTAAGTATACATCATCTAAAACATTTAAAACTGGAGGAATAGCTAAGGGTCTATGCTGAGGTAGCTTTAAAAATTCCCTTAACCTTTTCCTAGAATCTGAGTATTCTTGGCCTTGCCATTTGAAGTGTTCCCTCATGGAATGAAGCGTTTCCCCAAAGGAAAACTCCTCAGGAGGAGAAGCAGAGGGCATGGATTCCTCCGCATCAGAATCCTCGTAGGCCGGGAAGGCCTCCTCCTGGTAGTCTGAATGTGCAGAATCACCTGAGGCCTCATCGGAGGACTGGGGATCTACCTGCTCAACCCTAGGCCTCTTGACAGAAGGCGGCTGAGAGCCTCTATCTGGATGTGGCTGAGAACCCCTAATTAAAGAAATAAGGTCCTCAGCTAAACTTAAAATTTGAGAACCAGAAGTGGATCCCAGAGAAACAGATCTTGGAGGGAGAGACTTAGCCTGTTTGGCAGCCTTAGCACGTGTGTAGGCCTTAATGGACATAGACACTGGAGGCCTGGCAGCCCCACGTGCTGGAGTAGTCTTATCCACTGAAATGGCGTTAGAAATATCCTGGGCTACGGTCTCAGAGGGGAGAACAGAAACCGGCATCGAGCTGGCCTCCGGTACCGAAGTAACCGGTGGGGCGGTGTCGTCGGTCTGTAGCAGTTGTGAAACTGGCTCAGAAGAGACCGAGACACTCACGGTAGGCCTAAGCGTGGTGTCGGCCGAGACCGCAGGTGTCGGTCCTTATCCTTCTGTTTTTTAGGTAAATGTGCTGTCGGAAGCTCCGACAGCATGATATAACAGAAATCTTCCCCAAAATAATCCTGTGCAAACTCTGTCCGACGCCTAAGAGTGCGTTTATTGAAAGAAGCACAAGCTGTACAGGCCGAGACGTTGTGTTCTGGGCCTAGGCAAGGTAAGCAGTAAGAGTGGAAATCCTTATGAGGTATTTGTTTCCCACAAGTTAAACAATTATTAACTTTTACAGTTTTATCTGACATCGGCTGAGGCAAGAAAAGGTCCCCAATGGGGTACTTAGCTTTTTTGAAGACTTCAGTAGCTGAAAACACAGGAGTTGGTCGACCGGCACTTGCGAACTGCTTCTGCGTCGGGTGCCGCGCGGCAAGAAAGACTGAAGAAGATGGCATCGGCTGACGCTTTTATACCCCAGGCGCTCTGACGTCGGGGAAAGGGCGACATCAGCCGACGCCAGACCCAGACTTTGGAATCCGGCTGACAGAAGGGCTGCCTGAGGCAGGACAACCCATATGTCAGGACTGCAGTTGCATCCTTGAAGGACATCGGGAGTACAGAGGGTCTGGAGCAGTGTTACACAGTAAGAGTTTATTGGTAGAGCACAGGTCTCTACTGCTTGAATAGTATAGAAGAGTATTTTATAATGCTGGGCATTTGTCTGGAGAGTACAACAGGTTGTGAGCAATGACTGATTGATTTTGAGTATGTCAACTGGTTTGGGAGTTCAAGCCAGTTTAAATGTTTTAATTCAAGACAGTGCTGTATTCTATAAGGATGACTGGCTGCAAATTTAGTTATTTTGTAGTACCAGGAGGCTAGTTTAGTTTTATACATAGTGCTGATATTAAAAACAGGAGAAGCATACAATAGAAAAGAAAGGAGATATGCTGCTGCTAAGGTAATCCTTGCTTCATCTGTCAGGTAGTGTTTGGCCCTATACAGGAAGCAGAGTTTTTGGTGAGTTTTCTTGATGGAATGAGGCATGTAGTGATCAAATTTAAGGTTGTCATCTATTATGACTCCAAGTAGTGTAGTATAGCCTACAGTTTCTATTTTTGTGTTATTACTTGAGGTAATATGAAATGTGTTTTTCTGGTTAAGGTGGTGTTTTTTTTTTTTTTTTAACATTAAGCAGGAACTTAGTAACTGCGGTGGTGGTGCTGCGGTAGCGTTGTCACCTCACAGTAAGACGCTGTTCGGTTCGATTCTCAGCTAGAGCATCTTCTGCGTGGAGACATGCGTGAATGGGCGTACCTTCGTTGAAGGTTGTGCGTAAGGCTTGGCAAGCCGGTGCGTAAAAATCAACTGCCAATCATTAGCGGACCGGAGTTCCGCTGTGGCGAACCCTAACCGGGAAAAAGCTTAAAGACACAAACAAACAAATAAGCAGGAACTTAGAAATTTTTAGCCATATTTCAATGTCAGTGAAAGACTGTTGAGTGATTTCCCGTAATTCTGTTATGGATGGAGCAGAGCAGTTAAGGTTTGAATTGTCGGTGTACTGTATGAGAATAGCAAGTGTGGCAATATGAAATTTATTTAAGAAAATATTAAACAGAAGGGGGCGAGCACTGACTCTTGGGAAACACCAACAGAGACTGGTTGAAATGTTGAAAAGTTTTGTTGCCATTTAGTTGCCTGGTGAAGCTAGGAGAGAGATGGGTATATCAGACCTTGAGTTGCAAATTCAGAAAGCAGCTTTTGGTGGGACAAATGCTTTGGGAAGGTCAAGGAAAAGTGAAGAAACAAGGTTGCCCTCATTTCTGTATTGGTATACTATGATGGATTGTCCAAAAATACTCGAAGCAGCACACAGCAGTTAATCATAGTAGTAACACTCCAATGCATTCTCTTAAAAATGATTTATTGTAGAACAGGTAAGCGCTTTCACAAATCTAACGTTTGCTTCATCAGACCATCTTACTTCACATCTCACAGCAATTTAAATAATCAAACATATTACCATCAGAGTTTCTTTGATTAGACCAGTCATGTGCTTTATGAGACCATGGACAAGGGAGATATGTGCTTGGTCATTTCAAAAACATTTCAGAGTGTTTGATTATTGGCCAGTTTAAAATTTGACCTCCATATTCAACATTGTATTAAAAAGACAAATCCAAAAATAGGCCTATGCTATAGAAACAAAAATTCCTTGCCTCTAAGCCTCTCTGGCTCAGGCTTTCCTCCTACCTTGTCTTCTATATGCCTCTCCTATACTCACATCCCTACTATCTACCCTAATAACCAAACTGGGACAAACTTATAACAACACTGCTCAAGTTGCCAGCAATAAACCATATAAATCTCATCACTGCCTTGCTTTAAAACAGCTTCAATGGTTTGAGTTATCCCAGCTACTACTTCTTACTCAGCTGCAGTTCACACATACAAAACACTAAATACTAAAAGCCTGCAAGTTAGAATGTTCTGTTCTCTCCTCTCTCATATCCCTCTGCACCCCACTCGTACTCTACGCAGCTCTCATCAACACCTTCTTAATATTTATAAAACCAACAAAACCGCTGGTAAACTTCTATATAAAAGTACTGTGTCCCAAGCCTGGAACAACCTCCCACCAAATATTCACATCATCAGTTATACAACCCGTTTCATAACTGAACTTAAAAACTCCCTTCTTAATTCTAGCTCTTGCCCATGCCGGGAACTTACTTAATACCCCCTTCTCCCTCATCTCTTTATACCACACATTACTCTCAATCTATCAGCCTTTCAAGACTTACACTCTCTGTAACTGTAACACTATTCATACATTTACTTACCAATCTAGCTGTGTCTGTTGTAATACATTAATTTACTAGCATGAACCTAATTCCATATCTCACTCAGCTTTTTATTTCTGTATTTTAATTTTTCATATAACTACTGTTACTGTAAATATGTGCAATAATGTAACTATGCAATTCGTCTTGCTTTTAAAATGTTATTTTTACTACTTATGAATGTATGATATAACTTTGTAATATTCTTCTTCTTTGATTGTATCCTCGTTAATGTCCTGTGTTTTTTTTTCCTTTTTTACTGGAGCTTTTCTCCTTGGGTATCCACTAAAAATGGTTCTTTGGCTCAGCTGGACTAACCTGGTTAACAAATGACAAATAAATAAAAGTACCTCATACGTGAAGGGGTATAATAATGGATTTTTTTCTAGATGGATGGGACATTGTTTTCAGTTACTGACTGGTTGATCAGTGTGGAGACAGGGAAAGCTAGTGCTTCTGCACCTCGTTTGAGACACTTCAGTAGGTGGTTTACTGGCAGCTGAGGTTGCTTTTAATTTAGCTAGTAATTTCTTTTATGTTGTTGGGACACGTTGAAAACTAAAAGATGTGTTGCTTTTGAGAAAAGATGGAAGTTGGCGAGATGAAGTGAGGTGATCATCCATTAGTGATAGAACTGACTGGATAAAATGAGTGCTGAACAGAGGCAATGGACTCTGTTGTTTGAAGTAGAAGGACAAGAAGTAGTGGCATCACCAAGGTGCAACAGTTTAGTTACAGAGGACCAAAAAGAGCTTGGGATTGTTTTGGTGCTTTTGATAGAGATTACTGTAGTATGATTTCTTATCAGATTTAATACATATATTGGTACAGTTTCTGTAATATATACAATTTTGGTATGCATGCCGTGTTTTGTTCTCATACCATTCTCTCCATCTTTATCTATTTTCAGCATGAGCACTTTGGTCTCTTTTGTCAGCCGTGGTGCGGTCTTAGTTTTTATCCTTCTTGTCCTAAATGGTGCTAAATGACTTAGTACTTTTATGAAAGTGTAACTGAAGTGAGTAACTGCTTCATCTAAAACAGATCTGAGCATGTATATTGGTACAGAGAAGGGGAGATAGACAGGGAGAGAAAGAGGGTTTTGTGATGCAATGATGTGTGTTTGCAATGGAGTTGGGATATGATGTGGAAATTCTATGGTAGTTAGTAAAGCAAGCTAATGATGTGAGCATACAAAACAGTAGCAATTGACTTACTATCATTTTGAGTTGATATGATGAGAATTTAGATGGTGGGTAGAAGAAGGAGGAGGTTTGGTAAGATGATGACTGTGTGGTATAGTACGCTATACGAAATGGAGAGAAATAGGTGTGGTAAAGGGTGGTGAGATGTTTGTAGGGTGGTATATAGATAGTTATGGTAGTAGAGAGGGTTTAGGATGTGTACAGAAAGCTGTATTGTTGGCAGGGGAAAGTGAAGAAGTGAGTAGTATACAGCGGAAGGAGGAGGTAAAAATTGCATATTGATAAGAAGGATAGTAGTAGTCCAAAGAAGAAATTATCAGCAGTTATATAAGTATCTAAAAAAAGTGCTTTTGTGGTACTGGTATGCAGTTATGTTTGAGTCTGAGTGTGTTCGAGTCAGAGTGTATGTGTGAGTGTGTGTGTACACATACATTTATATACATTATAATTTACACGAGTGTGTGTAAATGGATGGCTAATGGTGTTGGAAAGGAGGAGTGTGTATGGAAAAAAGTGCGTTGAAAAGGGTTGTAGAGAAAATTTTATGTCTATGGAATGGGCTGCAGCAGAAATTTAGAGGATAGAAATTGAAGAGGGATTTTAATGTATATGTCATTAAGGAGTGGGTAATATGTACTAAATTGCAGGAGGAGTTATGAGGGAATAAACGTAAGGGTAAAGGGGTGGCTAGGGAATTGGGAGTGTGAGAGAATCAAAACAGACAGAGATAAACAATCATAGTAGTAGGAGGCAATCAGTCTATGCAGGCAACTTCAGCACAAGTAATGGTAAACAGACACATTTAAAATCATGTATGCTGCTAATTATGGAATGAAAATGCTTAGTTATTAGTTGGGGACATCAACTCATTCACAGCCCAAATTAAATCAGCTAACAACACATAAACTATTAAAGTGTGTGCGGTGTGTGTGTGTGTGTGTGGGGGGGGGGGGGGGGGCAGTCACAGATGCTTCCCTAGCCTGAACTGATACAGTTACTTTTACAGACAACTAACTCAGAAGAAGATGCAAGCCTTGCTAACAATTCATTTAACTGGGATTACAAGCTCAGTTGTCAAATAACAATAAAGTCATACAGCAGAATTGACTTCTATTTGGCACTTTACATGCCTTTTGCAATAGATACTATCTATGGTATGATCCCAGTTATTCTCATTAGGGGTAATACTTAATTATCAACCAAAGGATGGGAAAGTCCAATCTATAATCAAATAGGATTGGTTATGTCAAGCACAAAAATGGAAATCATCTAGGATTAAAATGTCCCACAAGGGTAGCTAGCCTAGTACTTATCTATGAACCTATATGTGTATGTATACATATATTGTCTGTGTGTGTGTGTGTGTGTGTGTGTGTGTGTGTGTGTGTGTGTGTGTGTGTGTGTGTGTACACACACACACACACACACACACACACCTTTTTTTTCATATATGGTTGGCAAGCTTCCGATGATGTAAAAATGAACAAAAATACAAAGGGATAACTGCATATTTGTGCGAATCATGGTTGAATTCAAGTTTTAGTATAGGTACATAGGAGTGTTAGGAAAATTAGTATTTGACTGAAAAGGTGGTGGTTGTAAAAATATGCAAGTTAATGTTATAGTGAATAGTGTGTACATGCGAGTGCTCACAGGTTAGGGTTAAGTAAGTGAACAGATTTAGTACTATGCCTGTTTAGTGTTCTGTGTATCTTGTGTCCTTTTGTCTTGGGGAGTGGTACTGCCTATGACCATAACCCTACACATTAGATTACCAAAAACTCTTTCCATAACAGTACCACTATTCAGGCAATGCTTGACCTGATTTTTGCATTTGGGGTTTACATACAGTGGTAGAGAAACTTGTTTTATGAATTCCCTCATTTCATATGTCGCACATTTGTATAATTGCTCGTTGTTCTCTCATTTTTGTTGTTGAACAGTAATAACAAATATATATAGGTGTGTGCGTGTAACTGTATACACGTGTGTGTGTGTGTGAAAAAAAATTTCATATATATATATATATATATATATATATATATATATACATATACACATACACACACACACACACATGCATATGTGTGTGTGTGTGTGTGTGTGTGTGTGTGTGTGTGTGTGTGTGTGTATACACATATGCCATACACACAAATACATACATATACATACATATACACACACACATATATATATATATATATATATATATATATATATATATAATCTGACCTGAAGTAAAAACATGAGAAGTAGGGGAACAGAGGACATCAAGCAGTTCTGTTAGTTCTTTTCCCTTTTCTTCTCACCTTTCCTCTCTTCCAGTTTTTGCTGGTAGGAAACCTTTTTACTATCAGTTTGATATTCTCTCATGTAAGGCTATAGACTTGAAGTTTTTACATATATCATAATCTGCAGAAAGGTGATCCACCACCCAGACATGATACACAAGTTGCACGTATCCTGGGAGGAATCTTGTGGACACACTTTGTGTGCTTTTCAAACCCTGAGGCCTAATCACTGCCCACTAAAAAGTCAACTAAGCAAAGCCACAGGATTTATCCAATAATTAAGGAAACACAAATCAAAATTTCTCTATCCAAATCTTGCCAAGTAACCTAAAGCTCTAACCAACACTTAGGCTGCAACAAGCAAAAGTAGTTGCAATAGCGATGTGACAGAAAGCTGTAACAAAACAAGTTCTGTATGCCTGATAAATCTTTGATAACAGGTAAATCCTCATGGAGGAATTATGAAATGGAGATAAAATTACCTGAAAACTATTCAAAGAAAAGGCAGGGAGAAGAGGCCTAAAGACAAAAAAAAAAAAAAAATCACATACTATGATGAGAGTGAAGGAGCTAAGTATACCGAGGAAAAATTAAGCCATGTTAAGTATGGAAAGTTGCTTAAAAAATTAAAGAAAAACTGCTACACACTGCAGCTCACTCCAAAATAGTTTGCTCTCCAGTTAGCAGGGTTGCCAGACGTCCCTATTTGGGCGGGACTGTCCCGAGATCAGCAGCCTGATCCTGAGTCCCACCCTGCCGGTTTAAATCCCGGCCAGCCTCCGCTTTGTTTGTTTGTTTTTTTTTTTTTTTTTTTGATTGGCCCATAAACCTGGCATACAGGCCAATCAAAAATCGCTTAACACGGAGCTTCTTCTGTTCCGCATTAAACAGAAGTAGCTCCGGTTTAGCGATTTTTGATTGGCCTGTATGTCGGTATACGGGCTAATCAAAAATCGCTAAACACGGAGCTACTTCTGTTGAATGCGGAACTCCAATGTTCCGCATGAAACACGAGAAGCTCCATGTTTAGTGTAGATCTACTGTTCTTTAATGTGGAACTCTGTTTCGCATTAAAGAGCTTTTTTTTTTTGCTCTTCACTTTTTTTTTGTCGTCCCTACCTGGCCGATATGAAATCTGGCAACCCTGCCAGTTAGGCAAACAGGGTGCTGCAGCATGCAACGGTTTTCCATTGGTTAATCATTTTTAACCTGCTGCACATGCCTTTGGATTTGATTTAAAGCTGCTTAAGAAACTAACCATGGTATAACAATAAAAATATCTGAATAGAAGTATGACTTATCTCCCTTTATGTCAAAGAAAACCACTTCCCAATGCACAAAGTCACTCAAGCAAAGGAAGATTCCTCAGATATTTAGGTAGCAAACAAAATCTGGAGGTAAAGGGAAGACAGCTGCATTATGGGAATTAGAAGAACAGCTTGAGCTTTTGAAACCTTACCAAAGATGCAAAAATTGGACTGCCTTTGGCTGCCAGTTCTCTAGTCTCCTTTGAAAATGGGGTCTGCCCAGTAGGACTAACAGATCAACAAAATTCAAATAGAATGTAAATAAATAAATGTTGAGGGAACACATCTAAAGAAAAAACAATTAAAACAATCAATGAGAAAGAAAAACTACACTGATGAAATTATTCTGATGGTGATGCAGGAACTGAAGCTTTCAGAGTGGTGAAAAGAAATTAAGAAACCACCATCAATGGGTACAAATTAGTACCTTGAATACCAATCAAATTTCCATGGAACACAGTTTGGCATGAAACCAATGTGCTTCTCTTCATATGGACAAAGGCCCCAATGACAAAATCCCTGGCTGAGAAAGGGGACATACAAAGGAGGGTAAAGCCAAATGTTTTGATTTAATGTTATAGTGACCATTCCCACAGAAGACAAATTATGATCTTGCAAAGGATTTTGCATATGTCACAAAGTTTCATATTTCAGCCAGTGCTACCCTCCTCCAAACTACATCACAAGGAATTACTGAAATTTTACTACATCCCTAGAAACCTTAACTAGGATGCTACAGCCATACAGGACATGGAGGCATAACGCTTCCTGAGCTCACATTAGTGTCTTGCAGCAAACCTTCATACAGTGTTCTACTGGTTATGATCATAGCTACAAAATAACACAGAATTCCTTACACAGACATTACAAACAACAACACTTAGCATTACTAACTTACAGCATAATAATTCTTAAATTTACTCATGGATATGCAGGATCATTGCCTTCTATCGCCTACTTCTATTTATGTGATTATTTTGAAAGTTTTCTAAATAATGACTAATTTTAATATGCATCTGAAAAACTGTCTGTGGTTCTCACAGTTAAAGACATCATGGGATGTCTACCATCTGTATCCCGATAAAGTTAAAAGGGTTTCATGACATTAGCAGACCATTTTCAAGGCAAAAAAACCAAAGTTCAGTTAATCCACCATTTCAAGCTAATCTCAAAATAGCTGGTTACAAGTCCACAAGATAAGATGTTGTGCAATGGGGAAACTTCATAATGTTCCTTTGATTGGTAAAGAAGCAGATTGACAACTGATATTGAATATTTATTTCCACAGTGCTCTGAATTATCTAGAATTTCAGCTATATACAGTGGGTCTGTTTTAGTGATCAATGATTCTCAGATACCAATATGACTCAGAAGACTGTAGTTTTCCGAGGTTATTAGATGACATCAGCTTTACCTTTCTAGCATATATTTTAAGGACATCTTTTCAGAGAGAATTTCTGACCCTTATACTCGAACAGAATGTGTGACACAGCATTTCTAATGGTTTGAGTGCTGCAGACACTGTTAGTACATGACATGTGATCATTTTTTTTATGAATGTAATTCATTATCCACATTTAAAAAATGGTAAATATTAGTCAGGTGCTAGGGAATATATTTCAAAATGACAAAAATAACTATTTAACACATCAAACAACACTCTGCTCTAAGTTTTCCTACAAAATGGTGTTGCTGAACTAGCCAAAGACAGAAAGGCAGTTATTATAGAATACCAGTTTCCCCTGCACACTAACAAGACAGAATAAATACACGTTACAAGACCATGAAAGAAGTAATAAGCATGTCAGATAAAGTGCAATGAAAGTCCCAGTTTTCAAGTCATGGCCTTAACTAGGCTTAGTTTTGATTCATTATATACTAATTCTGTTGCTTAGGAATTTAACTTTTGTTTTCTGATAAAAATATGCATCTGCACTTCATCAAATAAAATGTCCCCAAAGATTTCACTGGATAAAAGAAACTAGTCAAAGCTTCAAATATATGAAAACTGTAAAAAAATGTTTGTAGTTGCTTGCTCCCTGCCTACCCCACACAACTTTACTTAATACATTCTATACTCACATTACCAAAAAGAAAAAACTAAAAGCTCAGAAAACCTGAATCACTGCCAGTGCACAAACAGAAAAGGTGCTGTAAATGATGAAGGAACACCCTAAAGGCTAGATATTCTTCTCTGCTCTTCTAGGTTTTTATCTCCCCAATACTTGGTTTTGAATCTCTGAGCTGCTATGTTAGTACCAGTAGTAGTGGTATTGCTAGACAGTTAAATTTAGTAAACAGCAAAGCAAAATGTTGTTTAATCCATTATGCAACTTGATTATCTACTAGCGTACCTCTGACTATGAATAAGAGAAAATGTCTTTATTAATAATATGTATTAGAGTTTGAAAGACCCTTGTTCTTTTTGAGTGTTAGACTGTGGCAATGGAAAATGCATGCGTAGCACATACATGACAAGTGTGTATATTCACACACCAAATCTACAGTAGATACAGTGAAATAAGCAAAAATGTGATGCTAACAGTTGAGAAATATAAATGAAAAAGGAAACAAAAAGGCAAAACTTATGCAACTCCCATAATCTCCATCCACATAAATATACTAACTCCTAGGCTACACCATAACAAATAATGGACATATACAGCATTTAACAAGGGTAATACAGAAGTTCTGTCACTCAGAAGGGAAGTTTACCCTTTGCAAAACTTTTCTTTTGGCAAATTTAGTTTCTGGTCATTTATTCATATTGGATCAATCGGTCAAGATTTTTTTTGCTGTAATGATTTTGAGACAGTTTGTTTTTAGATGTAATGTGCTTGGATGAACAGCATTTAATGAAAAATGAACTGTGAAACTGACCTAGAACCTATTTTTTCATGTGTGTGTATGACATTATAGCCTAACAGATGATGCAAATATCAGTATTAATGAGACTGTCTTAATTTTAAAGGAATTATCAAAAACATTTCTCTCTTCTTTTGGCTATGGACAAAATACATTTTCCTCAAGCTCTCTCTCTTTCTCTGCAGTATTCAGTTGGTTTACCTGAAAGGGCTGCTAACTATCTCCAAACTTTTTCCCCCACTGCGGATTTCACTCCTACATGCCTACTAGTCAGAACTGCTATCAATTATTCACCCCCTCTCATCTACCCTCTGGCAATAGCTCATCCAGGATAATTATACAGGCATATTTTGTGAATCAAGTCCTGGAGTCAACACTGCCTGTGTTTGCATAGATACTTTTATACCCCAAGCAGACTCCAAAGAATTTTTCCTCATGTAGATGACAAATGTTGGAAGTGAAATGGAGAAGAAAGAGGTACCTGGGAGCAGTATGTTCTCGGAGTGTAATCAGTTGGCAGACTTTAAAAATTCCCTGCAGAGTACTCTTATCATGGGTCTAACTCAGGAAATTATTTTTTGAACTGGGATACAGGATCTGAATCGCCTAGACATAGTAAGGTCTTGTTAAGTTTAATTCTGGCAAATGCCAAAAAAGCAATTACTAGAAAATGGAAATCAAAGTCTAAACCAACTATACTTAAAATAGTGAATACTGTAACAAAGACAAAAGAATGGGAAGTGAGATCTTTAGATAAGGGTAGGAGTAATTACGTAGAACAAAACAGTAATTTTGGGAACAATGCACGCAGAAAAATGCTTTGGAGGAGGAATGATGTTTAAGAAAAGGCAGAAATTAAACAATTTGTGTAATGTTGCATTCAGTGTATGGTATAAAACAATATACATGATGTATAATGTTTGTAAATGTGAACTTGTTAAGATGGTTTAATTACTTTTATATGAATGTAAGGTTGTCTATGTTAAAAGTGATAATTCAAAAAAGGTATTAAAAAAAGACCTGGGGTCAAGACCTGAACAGTTCTACTTTATGATATTCAAAAATTTGTACATTTTAAATTTTCCTAAGAGTATTCATATGGTAACTAATTCAAATGCTTTATTTGTTCTTTATCACATACTTTCTCCTATGGCAGCTCAGTGCATCACTTTTGTGTATCTTTGTGAAAAGTACATCCAACAGCCTTCCTCAGAAATTTAATGTTATCATCAACTTAATAGTAATTTGCATTACTGAATTTTAAACTACTTGTCTCAGATTTTCAGCATGTGTACTTTAACAAAGAAAAGCTCAAAATGTAAGAAACTTTACTTAAGCAACATACTTATTTTTAATCCTGAACTCAATGGCTCTATCAGATATCAAAACAACAGTGGAGCATAGCCTCTGCAAAGGCATGTGAACAAAAACACCACTTTTCTTGAAGCTGCAGAAGTTAACAGGCTTTAGCATAAATAATTCAATGAAATGAGTTCAACATATAATGATGTTAAATTAGATGACCAACTATCTTTATGATGCATACTTTGTTTAAAAACGCACACCATTAAAAACAAACAGTTTCAACTGAACATCTTTACTGAAATATCTAATAATACTTTATCCCTAGGACCGTTTCATTTATTAGCAAAAGTGTTCCACTGTTGCTATTTTTTTAGCTGTATGCACTACATATAATTTTACTCCCTTTGTATAAACTATTGAGTATTTACTAAAGGCATGTATTAAATGATGTTTCACACACAGCTGTTAAGGACTATTGGTTAGAACTGCAATATATATATATATATATATATATATATATATATATATATATATATATATATATATATATATATATATATATATATATATATATATCTATATATATCTATATATATCTATATCTATATATATATATATATATATATATATATATATATATATATATGGATTCACTTCATAACACTGAAAGTACAAAACACTGAAACTCAAAACACTGAAACCCTGAAACCAAAACACTGAAACTTCAAAATCTTGAAAACTCAAAACACTGAAAACGCATATCATATATCATACATATACTGAGTTTAAACAACATAAATCATAGCACTTTCCACCAAGTGTAAGCAGGAGGGCAAGCCCCCCTGCATCTGCCATGTGGGGGGCTGCACCCCCCACACCCCCTGCTACATCAACTCCAAGATTGCATTTCACTACACTAAGTGCAATCTTGGAGTTGATATATTTAAGTAGTAGGGTGGGGGGTGCAGCCCCCCACATGGGGGGGTGCAGTGGGGCTTGCCCCCCTGCTTACACTTGGTGGAAAGTGCTATGATTTATGTTGTTTAAACTCAGTATATGTATGATATGTGTTTTCAGTGTTTTGAGTTTTCAGTGTTTTGAAGTTTCAGTGTTTTGGTCTTCTATATTATGAAGTTTTTTCATTTTCAGTGTTTTGAGCTTTCAGTGTTATGAAGTGAATCCATATATATATATATATATATATATATATATATATATACATGTTTGCTTTAGTTAGTAATTTTATCACCTTCATGGCTTAGTGGCTTACTTTTCTTTGTCTCAGCACAGCATAGCTAAAATGTCCGTTATCACGACTGTCAGTGTCAAGCCTATGAAGAGACTCAGAAGAAAGAAAGACTGAATCAAGATGCCTTGTCTTTTTTATTAGCTTTCTGTTGAATGTCTGCATTTAAAGGGATAATTTGTGCCCTGTATTTATCTAACAGAACTGCCTTTTAAGCAGTGCTGTAAAAAAGAAAGTAGACTAACAAGAAATTGTATGACTACATTTGAGCTTTTTTTTTCTAGCAAGAATTGCAAGGTCTACCAAGTCTAAAGCAGTTTAAAACACTTGAAGCAAGAAGTAAAATGTTACATAACTGAAACATGAATGCAATACGTCTATTTATGAAGTGGCTGCCTGGCTGGTAAAACAAATTAAGGTTTCAATGGTTTGTTCTTTTCCGGACTTTCTTTTTAGAAGAAAGACTTTCAATAATTTCCTAAAATGTTAAGTGAAATTAATTATCTTGTGGTTTCTATGTACAATCAGTATGGCAGTAGCAACCAGTTGTTAATGTGCCCCCCCCCACCCAAGTTTGAGATTTTGAGGCAAATGAAAGCATACAGTACAGTGGACTTCACTGAGAAACAGAGGAAGTCTGTTTTTCAGAAAGTACAGTTGTGTACACTTACCATAAATGTAGGTGTTCGAGTGTCTTCACTGTTGCAGTCATCACTGTAGGGTTCTTCCTGCTGGCAGGCAGCCCACGGTCAGCCAGAATCCCAAAGTCTGGGTCCGGCGTCAGCTGTGTACTCACCCTCCCTGATGTCAGAACGCCAGGGGTACAAAGCTCCCAGCCGACGCCATGTTCTCCAGTTTTTCTTGCCCCAGATGTCAGGTGCCCAAAAGTGAAGGCTAAAAGTAAAACAAAAATGTAACATACAACAAACCCCATAACCTGTAGCAAATACACCTCAGAAGAAGGGTGAAGTAGGAAATCATACCAATAAATGTATAAGAGGGGATAGGAGGGTGGGTAACCCAGACTGCAACAGTGAAGACACTCGAACATCTACATTTATGGTAAGTGTACACAACTGTACTATGTTCATCGTGTTTCACTGTTGCAGTCATCACTGTAGGGTTGAATCCCAAAGCTGAGATAAAGGGTGGTGGTTATTGAGTAGAAGGGGTGGCTAGAAGGCCTTGCAAGACTGCAGAAGCAAAGCCTGCCCTAGACTTAGAATAAAGAGGGAGATTATAGTGCTTAGAGAAAGTATGCACTGAACTCCAAGTTGTAGCTTCCAAAATATCTTTGGTAGGTACTCCCCTGAGAAAGGCAGCTGAAGTAGCACCAGCTCTGGTAGAATGAGTCCTAACTTTTCCTGGGATTTGCTTTCCATGATGAGAGTAACAAAATCTGATTCCATGAGCAATCCATTTAGAAATGGTCTGTTTTGAAATAGCTTTGCCTTGGGAATTTGCTGCATAAGAACCAAACAGTTGTTCTGTTTTCCTGATATCCTTGGTTCTGTCCAGGTAAAAGCAAAGCTGCCTGTGCACGTCCAAAGAATGCAAGATCCTCTCCCCCTTATTTTGTGGATTAGGGAAAAAGGTTGGCAGGTGAATAGTTTGGTTTAAAGCCACTTTAGAAACCACTTTAGGCATGAAAGTAGGGTTAGTCCTCAAAGAAACCCTGTCTTGATGAAAAATAATGTAAGGTTCCACAGCCATGAGCGCTTGTAACTCCGACACTCTCCTGGCTGAAGTTAAAGCCAGTAGGATAACAGTCTTCCATGATAAATACTTTATATCAGATGTGGCAGCAGGCTCAAAAGGAGGCAGAGTAAGTTTTTCCAGGACATAATTGAGGTCCCAGGCAGGAATGGGTGGTGTCCTAGGGGGGCTTAAATTCTTTGCTCCTCTGAGATACTGTTTCAGAAGTGGATGTGAAAAAATTGGAGGGTCTGTATTATAATGTGCAGAGATAGCTGAGGCATGTATTTTTATGGAGGAAAAAGATAAACCCTTATGCAACATATCTGTTAGGTAATGTAGAATCAATGGAATATTTGGAATGTGAGGATCTGATTCCTGAGCATACATCTAGGTGCAAAATCTCTTCCATTTACCTTCATAAGATTTCGTAGTGCTAGGCCTTCTGGCTTCTAAGATAACATCCATGACCTGTTTGGAAACTGTAGGATTAATCATATGCCCTGAATACGCCTGGCTGCCAGACTGAGAGTTTTGATATGAGAGTGCAGGACCTGGCCGTGGTGTTGAGACAAAAGATTTGCAATCTGAGGTAGAATCCAAGGAGGTTCCTGGGATAGATTTATCAGTGTTGAGTACCAAAATTGTCGAGGCCAATTCGGGGCTAGTAAGATCAGCTTTGGTTTGTCCTGTTTTATTTTTAATAACACCCTTGGTAGAAGAGGTAGTGGTGGAAAGGCATACCCCGAGAGGTTCCTCCAACTGAATGAGAGAGCATCCATTTTCCATGCTAGCTTGTGATATGTCCTTGTGAAAAAAGTCTGTAACTGGTAGTTGTGGGGAGATGCAAATAGATCTATGTCCATGCAACCCCAGGCTTCTGTAATCATCTTGAATATTTGGGTGTCTAGCATCCACTCATGTGGGTCTGACAGGTTCCTGCTCAGGCTGTCTACCACAGTGTTTTGTTTCCTTGGCAGGAATTGAGCTTGTAGGTTCACTTTGCAAGCTAGAGCTGTGTTCCATAGAGTCATGGCTAGTCTGCAAAGGGGGTAGGAGTGAGAATCCCCTTGCTTGTTTATGTACCACATTACTGTGGTGTTGTCTGTCTGTATCAGTAGCTTCCCTGGCTGTAAAAGATCCCTGAAAGACAAGAGGGCATTCTGCACAGCTAACATCTCTTTTAAATTGATATGTAGATGCTTCTGATCCTCTGTCCAAAAACCTTGCAGGCCTTTCCCCTGCAAGTGGGCTCCCCATGCATAATCCGAGGCATCCGTGGTTATCACTTGGTAGGCTGGAGGTAAACTGAAGGCTTTCCCTTTGTTTTGAAGACATGCCATGGCCCACCAATGGAATTCCTTTTGCAGGCAAGGCAAGACAGCAATCACTGTTTCCAGATTGTGACAATGCTGGGACCATACGCTTTTTAGGTACCATTGTATCTTCCTCATATGCAGCCTTGCATATGGTATGAGTAGGATGCAGGAAGCCATGTAACCCAAAGCCTGCAGGAATTTCCTTGCAGTTAGCTGAGACATCAATGCCAGGCTTTTGAAAGTTGAAGCCAGCTATAGTTGTTTTTCTGATGTCAGGAATGCCATCTGGGTTGTTGTGTTTAAAAGAGCACCCAGGAAAGTTATCTGTTGAGTGGGTGTCATATTTGACGTTTTTACATTCACAGTGAATCCCATAGTAATGAAAGGCAAAATTGTATCTCCGTTTAATAGTACATTGATTAAATCTAGCACAAAACCGACAACTAGCTACGTCGTGGTCAGGGCCTAGACAAGGAATACAGTAAGAGTGAAAATCCTTATGAGGTATTTGCTTCCCACATGAAATACAATTATTAACATTTTCTGACATCGGTCTGGAGCAAGAAAAAAGTTTCCCCAACGGGGTACTTAGCTTTGAAAAGAAGAATGTCTTCGGTATGAAGCACCAAAAATAACAGGAGACAGCCGAATGGCACTTGCAAACTGCTTCCACCGCGCGGCAAGAAAGACTGGAGAACATGGCGTCGGCTGGGAGCTTTGTACCCCTGGCGCTCTGACGTCAGGGAGGGTGAGTACACAGTTGACGCCGGACCCAGACTTTGGGATTCTGGCCAACCGAGGGCTGCCTGCTGGCAGGAAGAACCCTACAGTGATGGCTGCAACAGTGAAACACGATGAACATCACTAATTCTACATTGTTCACAAATCTAACCACTAGGCATTCTGAGTGGGGTGCAATGAAAATGTCTGAAGAGACAAAGTTGTTTTACGAGATGACTGATTCCATCCCTGCTATGTATGTGGCTCCCTCTCGCCACTGTCAGTAAAAGAGTTACCGATGTACTCAGGAACAATATATATTAAAGACCTTGATATCACTCTGAAAGAATTTTAATCTCTAGACAGGGTGCATTATGTGTCTAATGTTCACAGCTATGTGTTTAAGCCCCCTTCCCAAATATACACAAGACTGCTTTGGCCCAGCTACAGCTTACAATTAGTATAACACATGATTCTTAAGTGCCTTTACACAAAGAGGCCAGAATATATGCTGGCTAGCTCTCACACATTTTCTTTTACAAAGCCACTGCTTAAAGGGATTTGATGCATACTGATGCATAGGGCTGGAAAACAATGCAACGAATGAGAAAAAGAAAAAATATATATTACTGTTAGGAGCACAGCATCTGAGCTCTCACTACAAGTCTACAAGTACAATCATCATAAGGCCTTGACCTGCTTTGCTTAACTTAAAAAATACTACTTTCTAACTCCTCCCACAACAGAGAGAAAAGTTATCTCATCTCTGCAGCACTAAATAAGCAAAAACAAGATTTTCTTTTGGGCCATAGCCTACAACATTTTAAGCTCCAAGAATAAAAATATTAAAGTAAAGCAGTAAAACATGATTAAAAATCAAGGAAACAATGCAAGTGTACAAACTTTAAAAAACTCAAAAATACTCACAGAAGCAGTACTTTCCTAATTACCGTATATGGTACTATAATATAAATGATATCAGTGAAGAGCCTTACAGAAACATGTTAAGCTTACATAGTGAACGATCATACAATGTGATAACCATACTAGGTGAGTTATCAAAGTCATACGTTATATTCCTGTCCTGGAATAATAATAATAATAATAATAATAATAATAATAATAATAATAATAATAATAAAGTGATGTCACAATTTAATACTATGTATCTAAAGCAATATACAATGCATCCATGAAAATTCATTTACAGGAATGCAAAGCATTATTTTTCTTTCTGTTCAAGATAAATGGCAACAAATACTGTTTAAAAAATAATATCTATAGACTCCATGGAGTACAGGAATGAAGCCCTGAGTATCAGCCATAAGATCTGTATTCAACTAGTGCTTGGATGCCACAGGAGCTGATGGAAGAACAGAGGAATGATAAGGCAACAATCCTACTTTCCTCTCTGGCAGAAAAGGAACATGGGTGTGTGCTGGAAGCGCACTGGATGTCTACTCCTGATGGAGCTCAGGAATTAATGGAAATCGGTGCTAGCTGATAAAATGTGGCCAGAGGGTTACTTATGAGCAGCATCACAGAGTTTGAGTGGTCCCCTCACACTGCATACCCAGAACATAAGGGCATTGGAGCAGCAACAATGTCAAAGGCAGCAGTATTATGGACCCCCAATTCTCTTGCTTCCCTCTTGATACAGTGGTAAATGGCATCACTGCTCAGCAAATGCACTTGACCCATAGGACGACTCTTGGCAAACCATGGCCAAAGAGAACACAATACAATCACATAAGGAACAGTGAAGAAGGAAGTAAATGAAGCAGTTGAGATAAAAACATTGTCAGTGGTAGGAGTAAAAGTAAAAAGTAAAGAAAAAAAAGCAGTACTGTATGTGGATGTTAATGCAGTACTCTGTATAGTCTACTGAAAGCAGTTAACTGAAAAATAAAAACATATGCATACATAACAATTTTAAACAATACAGATGTACACAGAACTTATATCATTAAAGAGTATGGGATGGGACTTTTTGATGGCTACAATGTAGTAAAAGACCAGACGGCACAATGGTTAAGGTGTCTGGCTCACATCTATAAGGTTTGAGGTTTGATCCTTACCTCTGGTAAGAGATTCATTAGTAAAAGTAATGTATGTTCCAGTGCTAAAGTCAGAGACAAATGTGCAAACATAATTTCAGCAGAAAATATATTTAACAAAACTTACTGTAACTCAAAGGTTATCATATACATTGCTGCTGTTCCTTTTAATTGCGTTTTAAGACAGACAGGTGTTTTTGTACAAAGTTACAAGGGCATTTATGTGACAGCCAATAGGAGATAGAAAATTGTTTTGTATAAACATGTCAGTGATATGTTTCATTATGCACATTTTAATCTCCAGATTCTTGGAACTATATAGGTCCTTCCTTAGAAATAATTAGACAAATATTTGTTAATAAAGATAGGTCTGGTGGCAGACTGAAAAAGAAACGGATTAACAAAGGAATAGTTTTTTCTCTGTTAAACCATGGCTAAGAGCTAGACTGATAAGTAAGATACAAGTTTAATTAATGCTACTATTTCAGTGGTTGTTTTGCTCAATGTTTACACTCAAGATTGCCAGATTTCCAACCAGCCAGGTAGGGACAAAAAAAAAAAAAAAAGTCTTTCACGACAAGTGAAGAGCAAAAATCACTAAACACGGAGCTTCTCATGTTTAATGCGGAACATTGCAGTTCTGCATTCAACACAAGTAGCTCCGTGTTTAGCAATTTTTGATTGGCCCATATACCGGCATATGGACCAATCAAAAATCGCTAAACACGGAGCTTCTCGTGTTTAATGCGGAACATTGCAGTTCTGTATTCAACAGAATTAGCTCCGTGTTTAGCGATTTTTGATTAGCCCGTATACCGGCATATGGGCCAATCAAAAATCGTTAAACACGGAGCTACTTCTGTATAATGCGGAACACAAGAAGCTCCGTGTTTAGCGATTTTTGATTGGCCTGTATGCCAGGTATACGGGCCAATCAAAAAAAATAAAAAACAAAGCGGAGGCTGGCCGGGATTTAAACCGGCAGGGCGGGACTCGGGATCAGGCTGCTGATCTCAGGACAGTCCCGCCCAGATAGGGACGTCTGGCAACTCTGACACTCTCCCTCCTTAACATCCCCTACTTCTCATACCTTAATCAACTTTCTGCCCTTAACTCAACTTTATCACTAGCTCTCTATAATCTTCCTTGACTACTCTTTTCTACTGTCTTCTAAAATCTATTAAGCAAATTGCCTCAGAGGAACATTCTATTGTAATTGTTTTGCCTTCATGCAACTACATCATGATAAAACGGGGTTTTTGTAACCACTTACCCCAAAAACTATACTCATCTTAATGATATATTTATTTTTATACATCTTGAAATAGTTATACTATACTCCTGATTATTGACACTTTATAAAATTGTATTTCTACTTAATGCCTAGTAATAATCCTGTAACATTGCTGTTTAATCCTAATCTACAATGAAAATTGTATATGTTGGAGTTTTTCTCCCAGGGCCTCCACTGAAAAAGGGCTCTTCAGCTCGGTCGGACAATCCCGGTCAAGAAATGTAAAATAAATAAATAAATAGTTGTGCTTTTTATAACATTCCGTTTTCTCTTTTTGACCTGATAAGGGGCATAACTCAACAATCAAAAAAAAAAAAAAAAAAAAAAAGAAAGAAACTTATTCCTCAGTTTGTGTTCATAACCTATAGCTTTCCTTTTACTTAATTACCAGTGGATCATTTTACTTTTCAAAAATGTCTTGTGTAGAAAAATATTTGAAGTATGCTGCATGTGTTGCCACTACCTTAGTAGAATGTGCTCCTTCTGTGCCTTGTAGAGGTTTATCAGACTTGCAACAAAAGGTAATTCAGTAGGCCGATAATTTAGTGTTTACTGACTGCCAGGTGTTCTTTTCCTTTGTTGAACGAATCAAAAAGAAATCAGTTTACTAATTTGCTTGATTTTCTTAGCATAATATCTCAGCAGCTTGTGCACTTTCATACCTCTCAACCACTTAGAGCAAGAACTCTGGACAAAGCCATATATAAAAGTGGGATAAGGGCCCAAATACCCCAAGTACCTACGAAGTAGTAAGGGATCTGGGATCACAAGCTGACTGTGTGTGACCTTAACTTTGACCACCATGTATCTACTGTAGTAAGGTAGGCTTTCTACACAGCACGCTTGCTTAGTAAACCCATCGCCTCGAGAGCAAAGGAGATTATAACCCCTCTATACTCAGCAGTAGTCAGGCCCATAATTGAGTATAATGCCCCATTCGGCATGTACCATACAAAGCACCTGCAGCAATTGGACAGACCTTAGAGGTTTCTAATAAAGAAGATCAAGGGACTCCAGTACATACCTTATACAGACCAACTAAAGTCCCTGTCACTATACACTGTATCGTATAGACTTCATAGGGGAGACTTAGGTCTGGCTTACAGAGCAATGTCAGACCCAAACCTAATGAACTTGCTGCACATCCATAAATCAAACAGGACTAGAGCTACCCATTTCAGGGACCTAAATGTGGCCTGTAATTTAAATAGGACATGCTGGAGGGACAGATTTGTCTCCCAGCAACTGCCACGTCTTTGGAGTAGGCTACCAATTCAAGTGAAACAAAGCACTTATGACGCTGTTCAAAAGGAACCTGGACTAGGGAATGGGGTACTGTAAATTCATACTGGGGATAGCACCCACAACCCTCCTGGACATGGGCAGTCATTAGTAATTGCAATCCTGTGGATTGACTAGCATATCTATGGTATTAAATTGGGATGAAACGGCTAGGCTTGAAATGACCTCCGGGTCAATAGCCTAGTAAACTCATATGATCCTATGATCCTATAAAATAGGGACAATTTTTAGATATTGCTCTTACAAACTTAGAAAGTTGATAGAATAACAGGTTTTGCATTAGCATGAATTTTCGGAAGGGTATGAAGTCTGAAATTCAAACGTCTGTCATTAATTTCTAACTTCAGTCTTTACTGACTGCCACTAATTTGCTAGAAAACCACACTTTTATGAAAAACAGACCAAAAATGTGAGGTAAAAATCTGGACATTCTGCAAAAATCTGTACAGTTGAGAGGTATTCCAATGTATAATAATGATGCTTTTCATCATGTCGGTAGTTTGGTAAAAAAGTGGTAGCTGACTAGATTAAGATTCAATGCATACCATCTTTGGCATGAAAAATGGATTAGCACAGAGTGAAACCCTTTCATTACGGAATACAAAGTGAGGTTATTGATTCAAAAGAACTTGTAACTCTGATATTGTTCTAACAGCTGTAAATACAATCAGAAAAAAAGTGATTTTCAGCAACAGTATTTTAACTATACTGTAGCTGCTGATTTAAAGGGACATAAAGTCAGCTTCTCCAACATAAAGTTCAATTCCCACTGAGCACATGTCACTTTGGAGGTTTTCAGTGAGGAACTCTATTAAGGAAGACTTTTACAGAGCTGTGATGTAATATGAAGAAGGATTGTGGATGAGCACATACTGGCAATGTATGGAGTCCATAAAAATGATTAACACATTAATTTTATAATCTTGGGATGGTAAAACGTAAAGGATCCAAACCTTCCAAACTTTGCAACACAGTTCAAGGACCAGCTCTCTTAACACTTTTGAATGTAACTTTACACACACACACACACACACACACACACACACACACACACACACACACACACACACACACACACACACACACGTCATATATCATGGTTAACGGACTGAGTAAAGGAAATATGTCATACAAGCTGCCTTGTGTGGCATGAAATAGAGACTCAACTGATTGTTAGGGTGTCTAAACAGATCCACTTCTGACAGATCACACATCTAAGCAGTATGCCAAAAACATTTGCTTAGTCAGCTTCCATTCATGATTAAAGATTATTCATTAACTCTATGCATCCACTTACTGTACTTCTAACCCTGGACTATGAGATAGCAAAAGTTGAAGGTTGTGTTACAAGACCCATAAACAAATCTAGACTGTCTCTAAACAAAATCTGAAAGATATAGTTCCTCCTTGTTTATATACAAGACTGTTTTATAGGTTCATAGGTAGGTACTATGCTATCGGCCCTAGGGCCGATACAAACCTAGCCAAAAAGGTACCCTGGCTTTCGCCACCCAAGAAAATTATTTTCCTGTGCTCCTGTCGAGCAGAGCCGCAGAGGTGATCCCCGGGGTGAATTTCCTATTTCCCATACAATCATCAATATTTTTCTTGACGAGTGCTAATGAGGAGCTATGTTTGATATAGATAGGTAGTTTGTTCCAGAGTATGGGAAGTCTCTGGGACAGGAATCTATCCCTCCAGCATGTTCTGTTTATTGTGGTGACAAGGTTTAGGTCCCTAGAGCGTGTAGCTCGGAGGGATTGGGATTTCTTTAAGTGGAGCATGTCCAACAGCTCTGGGTCTGACATAGCTTTGTATGTTAGACAGAGCTTGCCTCTGAGTAGGCGATATGCAATGGAGTAAAGCTGAAGTTATTTGAGACATTCTGCGTAGGGCATCTGTTTGAGGCCGGTAATCCTCTTTGTGAGGTATTTCTGTGGCCTTTCCAGTTATTGTAGATGTCTTGTGAGGTACATACCAAAAGGGGCGCTGTACTCTATATAGGATCTAATAAGTGACAAGTACAGGGGAACAATGACCTCTTTTTTCCTGGATGAGAAACCTTTTGTGATGAGGTGTGCCATGTAGAAGGATTTCCTGATTATGTGATTATCAAAGGAGAGACTACTGTCCACATGTGTCCCAAGGTCTCATCACACTTTCGGTGTTAAGTAGACTACCACCTATGTGGTAGCTCATGAGTACAGAGTTTTTACCAAAGGGGATGACAATGCACTTTTTGGCATTGAGAGTGAGGCTATGGCTTTGACACCAGGCATCTGTCTCAGTGGGGCCCTTTTGTAGGATGTCCGCATCGTTAGGAGTTTCAATTATGGCTCCTAGTTTGCAGTCATCTGTGAACTTCGTTAGCCAAAGACCTTCTGTGTTACCCTGTACTTCAGAAAAGTAGATACCAAACAGGAGAGGACCCAGGACTGAACCCTGTGGTACTCCACTTGTCACTGGTCTGAAGTCGGATTTGGAGTCTGCTACTTTCACAGTGTGGGTTCTGTCAGTGAGCCAACTGACAACCCATCTTGTGACATAGGGATTTATACCTAGTTTAGTCAGTTTATCTATAATTCCAACGTGGGGGATGTTGCTAAACGCCTTGGCAAGATCTAGATAGGCTGAGTGAACCACCATACCCTCGTCTACAACTTTGGTGACTGCTTCAAAGAAGTCTATCAGGTTTAGGAGACATGATCTTCCTTTTACAATCCCGAACCAGGTTGGGTCCAGAGTTTGGAGATTACCAATGTCTTTGTTTATAAGTTCCATGATGATACGTTCCATGGCCTTGCAGACCAGGCTTGTTAGGCTAATGGGGCGGTAGTTCCTGGGGTCCGTGGTGGCTCCCCCTTTGTGGAGCAGGATAACTGTCACTGTGCGCCATTCAGTGGGCACAAAGCCTGAGGTGAGGCTTATGACTGAACATGGTGCTTAGGTGGGGTGCCACTTCATTCTGTAGTTCATGTAGAATGCAGCCTGGGATGTTGTCAGGTCACATGGATGGTGTGTTCTTGGCTTTGGAGAGTGTGTTTTTTACCTGTGCAGCCATGATTACAGGAACTTTGCATTCTTTTGGTATACAGATGGGCCCTTTAGGGGGTGAGAGGGGGGTAAAGTTAGCACTGAACTTATTTGCCAGGATGCTGGCAATATCAGTTGGTTCTGTATATTTAGTGCCATTGCGCTGTAACTCAGCGCAGATCTGAGTGTTGCCATTGAGATTCTTGATATAGCTATAGAATGCTTTGTGGTTGTCTTTAGAATCAGTGGCAATTTTGTTTTCGTAACTAGCTTTGGTGGATTTTATGAGGGATCACAGCTTCTTACTGAGGCTGACCAGGGAGTTCCTCCAATCATGGGATTTTACTTTTTTTTGCAACAGTTTCTTTCTTCTGTTGTAGAGTTTGCTTATGGCAGGGGACCACCACATTGGCTTCCTTTTTTGGAGGATAGCATCTTGGTCCTATTAGGGATAGCACGATCCATGCACTCGTGTAAGTGCTTAAAAAGTGCATTTGTGTAGGATTCAGCAGTCATACCTCTACTGTCCATCTGCACGTGTGTCGTGGAGTTTGCCAGTTTATTTTTATTTATTTATTTATTTTACATTTGTTAACTGGGATAGTCCAACTGGAGCAGGTCCATTTTCAGTGGTGGCCCGGGGAGAAAAGCTCCACAATTACATATTACAAGTGTGAAGACAAAACATGATAATATCTACCTATTACAGTTATATAACAATAGTGCAAAAAATAAAAAATAAAAATATTTTAGAAGGTTAGACATAGTATGAGTATACAGTTCAACATTTTTCACAATGAAGCTTTTGGTACATTATATTAATTTCAACACGTTTTACAATGAAGCTCTTGGTAATTACAGAGTATAGGGAGTAGTGCCAGTAGATACGAGGTGGATTCTTATGTAATACATGGGCAGATCCATGTTTTTCTAAGATATGCTTTGAGAAGTGATTTGAAGTGAATGTTAGTAGTAGTTGTGATTATGCTAGAGGGGAGAGTATTCCAGTATTTGGCTATTTTGTGGGAGTATAGAGCTTTGCCAGCTGTATTATTGGCTGTGGTGACATTTAGGAGAGGTTTATTAGAAGATCGAAGAGGACGAGCAGAAGAGTAATGGGTTAGCAATTGCTTTAGTAATGCAGTCTTGTTTTGGAAGTTTAGGATGTTAAAAGCACAAGTGAGTTGTTGGTAGGTAAGCAATTGTGGCAATTCAAGCCATTGAAGGTCAGTTAGTACATGGCAATGATGGGTTCTGAAAGGAGAGCTGTTGGCGAATTTGGCAATTTTGTTGTAACAACTTTTGATTTTATCCAGGTCTGTTTTTCTAATATGGGTTAGTACTGGTGCAGCATACAATATAGTGGATAAGAGATGAGTTTGGGCTAGGGTGATTCTAGCTTTATTAGTGAGAAAGTTTTTATGTCTGTAAAGAGTACCCATTTTTTGTGAACCTTCTGTATAGTATGAGCTACATGGATATCAAAGTATAGATTTTTATCTATTTCTACTCCTAAGAGTTTTGTGTGTGTAGTGGGAGAGATGACTATGCCATTTTTGGATGTGATTGAGAAGGTTAGGGAAGTGGTTTTGGATTTACTGGGAGTGAACAAGAGAAGTTTTGTTTTATTAGGGTTGAGAATCAGTTGAATGTCAGTGATCCAGCCTTCTATGGAAGAGAAGGACTCTTGAGCTAGCTTCTGCAGGGTGGTAAGAGATGGTGCTGCACAGATAAGTGTTGAGTCATCTGCATACTGTATTAATGTGGCCTGTTTGGAGGAGGTGTGTAGGTTATTAGTGAAAATAGAGAATAATAGTGGGCCAAATATAGATCCCTGAGGTACGCCTATAGAGATAGGTAGGAGGGATGATAGTTCAGCTTGCCATTGGACAGCTTGCTGTCTGTTTGATAGATAGCTTTTGAACCAGGAGACAGTAGGGGATTCAAAGGATAGGGAGGAAAGAGTGTCAAGTAGCAAGGGGTGTAAAACCATGTCAAAAGCTTTAGAAAGGTCCAGGAAGATAGCAGATACAAAGTTATTATTGTTCCTGTGCAGGTAAAAGAGAGAAGAGCAGTAGTTGTGCTATGGTGTGGGCGGAAACCATGCTGAGTGGAGGAGAGAAGATTATGTGAGGTTAGAAACTGCATAATTTGAGAATGAATACATTTCTCTAGGATCTTGGACAAGGAAGAGAGTATGGCTATTGGCCTATAGCTGGAGAAATCTTAAGAGTTACCTCCTTTATGTAATGGTATGATGTAGGAGATTTTCCATATATGGGGGACATAAGATTCTGTTACTGACCGGTTGATAAGAATTGAAATGGGATAAGCTAAGGAGTCTGCTGCTATTTTTAAAAAGTTTGTAGGTATACCATCTGCTGCGAGAGTTGTAGGTTTTAGTTTACAGAGGAGTTTTTTAATCTTGCTAGTTGGAACAGGTGATATGTTGTCAGGGAGTTTAGCAGTAGTGGGTGGGTCATTAGTTTTGGCAAATTGGGTGGATAGTTTGTGGACTGCGTTTATGAAATGATGGTTAAGTTGGGAAGCGATAGTGGCATTATCTTTAATGGGGGAGGTGGGGGTAGTTGTTTTACCAGGTTTTAGTAGCGAGTTTAAGGTGTGCCAAAATTTTTGAGGGTTTCTAGAATGTTTGTTTTGTAGACTTAGGAAGTAGTTTTGTTTGTCTAGTCTGGTATGTTTTTTGGCTAAGTTTCTAAGTTGTTTATAGTTTTGTTTGTTTAGGCTGGAGTTGTCTTTCTTCCACTGCTTCCAAGCCTTGTCTCTAGAGTTTAATAACGCTCTTGTGTCCCTACTCAGCCATGGGGCATAATTTGCTTTGACTTAATTTTTTCTGATAGGGGCAACTGAATTCTGAACTCTGGTTAAAGTTTCATTAAAATAACCAACTGCTTTATCTAGGTCTAATGTTCTAAGTGGTTCCCAGTTGCATTGTTTTAGGGTGTTATTTAGATCTTGTGGGTTTAGGTTTTGGTCATTCCTGACCTGTCTATAAATTATAGGGTTGGGGATGTTGGTATGTTTTCTAAGGAGAAAAGTGGGGAGATGGTCACTTATTTCATCAGGTAGAAGTCCTGTGTGGTAATTATGTTTGGGGCAGTTCACTAATGTCCAGTCAATAATAGACTGTTTTTTTGGAGTTTTTGTCAATTCTTGTGGGTTCTTGGATTAATTGGGCAAATCCATAAAGATTAATTTGAATGGTGGGGTTGTTGGAGTTACAGGCCAACCAGTCAGTGTTTAGGTCTTCTAGTAAAATAGTTTCATGAGAAAGGTTTTGACTGAGCCACTGAATAATTTTCTCTATAGTATGGGAGTTATTTCCAGGAGGGATACAGCTACACAGAATGTTAATTTGTCTTTTATTGTTCAAAGGTAGAGTGGCACCAAGGATTTCAGCGTTCTGAGATATGGGTATGGGGGTTTGAAGTGGCTGGAGGTTGAGTGAGTTTTTGAATAAAATAGCCACACCACCTCCTTTCTTACAAATTCTGTCTGAGCTTAGAATATTGTAACCTGATGGGAGAACTTCATTATTTGGGATATTGGGTTTAAGCCAGGTTTCTGAAATAGTGAGTATATCTGGGGTGTGGTGTGAGATGAGTGCATGTAAGTCTGGGAGTTTGTTTGCAATACTTCTGGCACTGATGTTTATGATCAGTAGGTCTGATCGAGTTCTGTTTGCTAGGGTGTTGGACCAAGGTCCTGGGTTTGGGTGTATATCTCCTGCTATAAGGAGTATTGTGGTGAAAATTATTATGTGCTTAATAGTATGTGCTATACGTTTGTAGTGTAAATAAGGTGTTTTTCTATGGTAGAGATTTGAAAGATGGGTCTTGTTAGTATATAAAACTATGTTGTCTTTAAATAATGTTGCACAGATAGTGAAATTAGTGTGTGTATTAGTAGATGTTAAAGTATGTGTTGTATGGTAGGAGTTCTTGTGTAAGGGGTTGATTGTGTGTAAGGATGTGATGTAGGTTAAGGAAGTGAGTGATAGTAAGAGTAAGGGTAGTGAGAGGAACATATTAGAGTATAGAAGGAAGTAGATTGTACAGAGGTGTGGAAAGCAAGGAGAGGTTAGGGTGTGGTTTAAAGAAAGGAGTAACAATGTAAGAGTAATTACCTAGGGTTGTGGTCAGCAGTTAGTAGAAGGTAATTGGTGGGGAGAGGTAGTCAGGTGACAAGGAGGATGTATAAATGTAGATGGTGTGGGGATGGGTGGAATTTGGGGGTAGGGAAGGGGAGTGGAGTGAGCCCGTAGGACGAATGGAGCGGGTAGAGCTGGCGGGTAGAGCTGGAAGGTAAGTACAGCAGAAAAAGTATCAGCTGTAAAATACTAAGATGTTGGGGATAGCTGCATGAGACAGCTGAAATGGTAAAGAATTGGACTTTAAACTTTAGTAGGTGAGCAGTGCTTCTGTCTTAAGAAACGTGAAGTGGAATGGTGACATTTTTCACGGTGGTTTCCCTAATGGGGGGTGGGGTGTGGATGTCTAGGCTGATTAGCTTGTGGTAGGATCTGACCAATGAGGAACTGACCTCTGGTGTGGACACCAGTCGCCCATGTTGGTAATGACCAGGTCTAGGATATTGCTGCCCCTGGTGGGGGTGTAGATAAGTTGATCCAAGGCATTGGAATTTATGAATTCCAGAAAACGTTGAGCAAAAGAGTTGGTACATGAGTAGTTTTCCCAGTTAATGGTGGGGAAGTTGAAACCAGCCATTATTAGGGTGTTGGGTTGTACCCTAATATTTTCTATGGTATCAAGAAATGAGGAGTGGGAATCCTGGGGCATGGTGGGGGATCTGTAGCAAGTTACAATTTGGATTGCAGTCTTGCCCAGAGTTAGTTGCACTTGGATAATCTCGGATGCATTATGCTGAGCAACTAGCCTGGAGGTGTGGATATCCTTAACGAATATGGACTAGCCTCTGCCTTTAGTGTTTCGGTCCAGGTTAGGTGGCTGAAAGGTGTTGTATGAATTATAGCCTGGTAATGGAGGGGTGCTCTCTGAAGCCTTTAAACAGGTCCCTCTCACTACACAGATGTCGATGTTCTCCATTTTAAGGAGTGCCTCGATTGAATGCATTTTGAGGTTTACACTTCTAGCACTAAGTAGCATTACTCTCAGATTTTGTTTGCTTGTACCTGCTACAGTGATGACGTTGTCATTTTAACCTTGCCTACAATAGGCACTATAGGTATGGCAAGAGCCTTAGCCAGTATCTAGAATCCCAAGGGCGACAGGTGCAAGCCATCTCTGGCAAAGCATAGTGGTCTGTTGATCAAGTCATCCCAGGCAGACAGATACTGGATCCCCTTAGAATGACACCAGAAGCTTAGCCAATTGTTGAAGTCAATCATTTTGTTCTTGTACTGTGGTATCATTCTGGGTGATGGCAGGATGCTACTCAGGGCTAGGGTCATAGCTGCCTGGGCTACAAGATCAGAGAGCTCCTCCATGTCTCTTTTCATGTAGTCCAGGGAGGTACATCTCAGGTCATTCACACCAAATGGACAATGACAGAGTCAGATTTGTACATGTTGTGGAGTGACCTGAGTGCGTGCATTATGTGGTGGATCCTGGCACCTGACAGGCAGATGACAGTAACTTTCTCCTTGTTTAGCCTGGTGAGTGGAACATCAGTGTGCTTGACTATAGAGTCAACTATGACTAGAGTGTTGGGTAAGTTATGCCTTATGGGCTGTGGTTGAGTGGCACACTGAGTTTGTGGGCTATGTGTCATTTGGGTTGTGTTGGGGGATGGAGGTTGCTTGCATTTCTGCTTTGAGGTCTCTGTTGCTTGAGTAGATTTTTATTGAGAGCCGCTGTGAATGTAGGTGTGTTTTTGTGTTGCTATGTGTGTGTTTTGGTGGTGTAGGTTTTAAGGGACTATGCGATGAGTGTGGTGTGGTGCGTTTACCTTCTCTCCTCTTGACTGTCTAGTCCAGTCTTGGGTGAAGAGAGCTTTGCTTCCAGTTTGGCTATATAAGTGCATCTCTCGCAGGTTGTAGTGTTGGGTTATAGAAGGAGAGGGTTGTCTGTGTACATGAGGCAAATGCTGCATTGCCTGAAGATGCCCAGATTCATTAGGTAGACAGGAGAAAACACCAGGAGCTGACCCTTAGACATGCCTGGATAGGTGCTTGTTTATTAAGTACTAAAAACTGTTTTCTTCTAGACAAGTGAGGAAAGTTGTGTGCTGTAATAATTTGTAGCAATAATTTGTAGCTTATTTAGTGCTTACAACAAGTTTTGAACAAGTGCTGAGCTCAAAGAAACAGATTTTAGTGCTAAAACTAAAAAAACTGGCTAGTTATAAGGGAAAATTTGAAGACCAGACTTCATGGCGCCGGGAATAGTTTAACCCTAGCTAAGCAGCGATGCATAAGGTGTATTTTTATTTTAATATAACAGTAGCAAATGAGCAAACTGATTTAAACCAATTAACCAATAAAAAGCTAAAAACTGTGCCCCATTCCAGCAGTCTTCGATCAGGCAAGTTCTAAAGTACAGTTTTGTACCTACCATAAATGTAGATGTTCGAGTGTTCACCCTGCTGCAGTCATCACACTTGGGTATCCTGTTGTCAGGCAGTCCCGCAGTCGGCCGGAATTCCAAAGTCTTGGTCCGGTTTCGGTTGCTGTTGCTTCTTCCCTGACGTCAGTGCGCCAGGGGTATATATAATGCATCCAACGCCATTTTCTTCAGTTTTTCTTGCCCCAGGTGTCAGGTGCCCCCAAAAAGGTGGTCAATAATTAGTACCAAATTATGTAATATTTGCACAAACACAAAATCCCTCCAGCTATAAGCAAATACATCAAGAAAGTATTGTAGAGATTTAGCCAGTTAGATCAGAGGGGATGGAGGGAGGGTAACCTGGACTGCAGCAGGGTGAACACTCGAACATCTACATTTATGGTAGGTACAAAACTGTACTATGTTCATTGTGTTACCCTGCTGCAGTCATCACACTTGGGTAGAATCCCAAAGCTATGGATGGGTGGAGGAGTTATAGAGGGTTAGAGGAGGCTAGAAGGCCCTGCAGAACTGCAGTGGCGAAGCCAGTCCTAGTCTTAGAGTAAAGTGGTAAGTGATAGTGTTTGGTAAAGGTGTGTACTGAACTCCAAGTTGCAGCTTCCAAAATCTCCTTGGTTGGAACCCCCCTGAGGAAGGCTGTAGATGTAGCTGTTGCCCTGGTAGAGTGGGGCCTAATGGTAGCAGGAACTGGTTTTCCATGACGGGTATAGCAAAAACGAATGCAATGTCCTATCCATTTGGAAATGGTTTGTTTTGATATAGCCTTCCCTTGTGTAGCTGTAGCATAGGATACAAAGAGCTGGTCAGATTTTCTGAAAGCCTTAGTTTTATCCAAGTAGTAACGAAGTTGCCTGTGAATGTCCAAGGAATGCAGGAGTCTTTCTCCTTTGTTCTGTGGGTTTGGGAAGAAGGTGGGTAAGTGAATGGTTGGATTTAAAGACACACTGGAAACCATCTTAGGCATGAAGGAAGGATTAGTACGTAGAGAAACTCTGTCTTGATGGAAAATGAGGAAAGGTTCCACTGCCATTAGTGCCTGCAACTCTGAGACTCTTCTAGCTGAAGTTATTGCTAGCAGCAGGGCAGTCTTCCATGATAGGAACTGCAGATCTGCAGAGAAAGCTGGTTCAAAGGGAGGCAGTGTAAGTTTTTCCAGAACAAAATTTAGGTCCCATGTTGGTGTAGGTGCTCTCCTAGGAGGCCTAATGTTTTTTGCCCCTCTGAGGAACTGCCTTAGAAGTGGATGCGAAAATAAGGGTAGTTCCGTGTTGTAGTGGGCTGAAATAGCTGATGCATGGATTTTAATGGAGGAAAAAGAAAGTCCTTTGTGCAACATCTCAGTTAAATACTGTAGAATCTGAGGCATGTGAGGCTGAAGTGTGTTTTGGCCTTTAGCTTAGTTCCAGGCACAAAACCTTTTCCATTTGTCCGAATAGGCCTTCCTGGTGCTGGGCCTCCTAGCTTCCAGAATAACATCCATAACTGCTTGGGAAAGAGGAGCTGGCTGAATGTTTAGGTGATATGCCATGCAGCCAGATTTAAGGTTTTTAGCTGGCTGTGAAGAATCTGATTGTTTTGCTGTGTGAGCAAATGGGCAATTTGTGGTAAAATCCAAGGTGGGCCCTGGGCCATATTCTTCAATAGTGGGTACCAGTGCTGGCGTGGCCAGTCTGGGGCTATGAGTATCAGTCGTTGTCTCTCCTTTCTGACTTTCAGAAGCACCTTTGTGAGGAGAGACAATGGAGGGAAGGCATGTACTGTCAGGTTTTTCCAGCTGAATGAGAGTGCGTCCACTTTCCAAGCTAGATGGTGAAGTGTCCTTGTACAAAATTTTGTTAGTTGATAGTTTTGAGGGCTAGCGAACAGGTCTATGTCTGGAAGGCCCCATTTTTGAGTTATCATTGCAAATACTTGTGGATCCAGTTTCCACTCGTGGGGATCCATGAGGTTTCTGCTGCGGTCGTCTGCCAATGTGTTCTTTTTTCCTGGCAGGAATTGAGCTTGTAACTGAACTTGGTAAGCCAGAGCTGTGTTCCACAAGGTCATTGCTTGCCTGCATAGAGGGTAGGAGTGTGTACTCCCTTGTTTGTTTATGTACCACATTACTGTGGTGTTGTCCGTCCTTATTGTAAGTTGTCCTGGATGTAATAGATTCTTGAAGGCAGTCAGAGCATTCTGTACAGCTAGCATCTCTTTTTGATTGATGTGCAGATTCCTTTGATCTGCAGTCCACATGCCTTGAACGCACTGTCCTGCCATATGTGCCCCCCAGCCGTAGTCCGATGCATCTGTTGTCATAGTTTGCCTGGCTGGGGGCAAGGTGAAAGGCTGACCCTTGTTGAGGTGACAAGCCAGTGACCACCATAGAAACTCCTGTTGTAGGCAGGGAATGAGAGATATAATTGCGTCCAAGCTGTGGCTGTGTTGAGACCATACGCTTTTTAGGTACCACTGTAATTTCCTCATATGCAGCTTTGCAAATGGTATTAGTAGTATGCAAGATGCCATGAAGCCCTAGGCCTGCAGAATTTTTCTTACAGGTAGCTGGGTCTTTGTTGCCATTGTTTTGAAATACTGAGTCAGTTGTAGTTGTTTGTCTGGCATCAGATAAGCCTTCTGGGCCGTTGTATTCAAGCTGGCACCCAGGAATGTCATATTTTGTGAGGGTACTAGTTTTGATTTCTTTTCGTTTACTGTGTACCCCAAGCAACTTGGAAGATGTTTTACAAAAGCCAGATGTTGTAAGAGGGTGTCCTTGCTTTCTGCTTGGATGAGGCAGTCGTCCAGGTATGGGTATATTTGAATTCCTCTTTGTCTGCAGTATGCAATTACTGGTGCCAGGCATTTTATGAAGACCCTGGGCACAGTAGATAAGCCAAAGGACAGTGCAGAGAATTGGTAATGGGTTGAACCTGCAATGAAATGAAAGTATCTTCTGCAACTTTGTCTGATAGGGACATGCAGGTATGCCTCCTTGAGGTCCAACGTTACTAGCCATGCTTTCTTGCCCAACATGGGAAGAAGCTGCTGTAGTGTTAGCATCTTGAATTTGGGTACTTGTAAGAAGGTGTTTAGAATTGAAAGCTCCAGAATTGGTCTTCAGGCATTGTCCTTTCTGGGAACTAGAAAGAGTCTTGAGTAAAATCCTTGGCCTTGCTCTCGAGTAGGTACCAGTTGAATGGCTCTCATGTCCATGAGAGCTGTAATTTGTCTTTGTGCCAGGTTTGGCATTCCTCTTTTCATTGGCAAGGTGTGAAAATGGAATCTGTATCCTCATGAAATTATGTCTAGGACCCATTTGTCCTTTGTGACAATGTGCCAGTTGTCTGAAAAAAGTGTGAGTTTTCCTCCCAAGGGGGTTGCCAAGAGAGTATTGCTTGGCCAGATGAGGTGCAAGTCATTGAGTTTGCCTTCTGGTAGTTTGGGACCTGTCTTCTCCTCCCTTCTGTGTTGCAGTGCCCCATTGTCGAGGTTTGTACTGGGCTTGTGGTTGTCCTCTGCCTCTAGGGCATCTGTATTTACCCCGCTGTGGTCTGTCAGTAGCTGGAAAGGACCAATTTTTGTTGGCCAATTTCTGCTGAAGCGAGGGGGCTGTACCTGTAGGAAATCTTTGACTGTCTGCATAGATTTTGCCTTATCCTCCATTTTCTTTAAGACTTCTTCTGCTTTAACTCCAAAAAGAACATCCTGCTGTAAGGCAGCATCTAGAAGCTTTGCTTTAACATGATCAGTTAGAGTTTGTTCCTTTAACCAAGCATGCCTACGTATAACAGACCCAGTGACAGCTGCTCTGCAGGAAGCCTCCAAAGAATCAAACCCACATTGTAAAGTATGTTTGCCCACCTGTTCAGTTGCATGCAACAGATCCTGCATTTCTTTCAATTCAGACTGTTGAGGTAGTGTGGTCATTTTTTGTTTTAACTGAGACATTAGAAATTGCTGATATTTTAGCATGTGAAACTGGCAGTTCAGTGCCCTCATAGCTAGAGTGGCTGAGGTGTAAACCTTTTTCTCCCACCTGTCTAGTGCTCTGGAATCCTTTTCAGAGGGTACAGGATTTTTTGCCATAGAAGCCTTAGCCCCTTTTGGACCCTGGGAGATAGTCTCTGGATCAGCAACAGGACTTTTATAAAGAAATTTGTGGGAATCAGGCACTCTACAGTATCTGTCAGGTTTGGCCAGAGCAGGAGGCAGAGAATCTGGGTTCAAACTGGATTCTAAGTAAACATCATCCACAATGTCTAAAACTGGGGGGATGGCAAGTGGTCTGTGCTGGGGGAGTAAAAGAAACTCTCTGAGCCTTTTCTTTGAGTCAGAGTAGTCCTGACCTTCCCAGTGAAAATGTTCCCTCATAGTGTGTAAAGTTTCCCCAAAGGAGTAGTCTTCAGGAGGAGAAGCTGAGGGAATAGAATCCTCAGCATCAGAATCTTCATAAGGGGAGAAGGAATAATCTTGGTCCTTAGAGGAGCCTGAGGAAATAGACACTTGTTAACAGGAGGCATAATCTTCCTCTTGTCTAGGCCTTTTGTCGGGAGGGGGTTGGGAACCCCTGATTAAAGAGATCAAATCTTCAGCCATTTTGAGCATCTATTTCTTAGGCATGGGGCCTTGAACAGGGGACTGAAGTACAGTCTTTTTAGGTTTAATAGGAGTCTTAGTCTTAGGATACGTTTTTATGGTGAGCGTCGTCGGTCTGAAGACGCCTTCAGAAACCGAAGGTGTTTCTGCAGGACTGACATCTTTTTCAGAAGTGTCGTCGGTAGGGCCTAAACAAAATGGCTGCGTCAGCCTAGTACTTTCCGCCAAAACTTCCGAAGCGGTCTCGGGTTCCAAATCTGTGGTAGTCAGGGGCTGCGTAGGAGCCTCACTGAAGACCGGTGAACCGGAGACCGGACCAGCCGAGGCCTTGGAGTCTGGCTTGGGTCTAGGCTGCCTGTCCTTATCCTTGCGTTTTTTTGTGCATGCCGGTAGTCGGCTGCTCCGACAGCATAGTGTAGTTGAATTTTCTACCGAAGTAGTGTCGTGCGAAATCAAAGCGTCTTTTTATAGTACGCTTATTAAACCTAGCACAAAAATGACAACTAGTGACGTTGTGGTCTGGGCCTAGGCAAGATATGCAGTAAGAATGAAAATCCTTATGAGGTATTTGCTTCCCACAAGAAATAAAATTGTTAACTTTTTCTGACATTGGTCTGAGGCAAGAAAAGTTTCCCCAACGGGGTACTTAGCTTTATTGAAGACTTCGGATCTGAAATTCGACTTCGAAAATCTCAGGAGTCGGCTGACCGGCACTTGTGAACTGCTTCTGCTTCAGGCACTGCACGGCAAGAAAGACTGAAGAAAATGGCATCGGATGCATTATATATACCCCTGGCGCACTGATGTCAGGGAAGAAGCGACAGCAACCGACGCCGGACCAAGACCTTGGAATTCCGTCCGACTGCAGGACCGCCTGACGACAGGATAACCCAAGTGTGATGACTGCAGCAGGGTAACACGATGAACATCTGCACACTCCTGCCACTAGGGTGCAGGGGAACCTTCTCCAGAAAAGGATGGTCTGGATTAGTGCTCAAGTTATACAAAGCTAGATTCAGTAGGTCTGAATTTAGTCTATGCTACAGCAAACAAGGTGTACCAATTTCAGAAAGCAACAGTTTAAATAAGCAGGCACAATAAGCCTTTAACCAGAAACTCTCAGCTCAGAAGGGCAGAATATACCCTCTCCTCCCACAAAAGTGCAGACCACACCTTCTTAATGTAAAATAACTGGCCCTTACATCAAGTGCTTAAACCAGAACTAATACACTTTTAGAATAACAGACACCAAGTCTTCAATCAGCAACTCCCAATTTAGAAGGATGTAAGCTACCTGGTCCTGCCACTACAGTGCAGACCACAAACTTTCTTAACGTAAAACAACTGGTCTGAAGCCCAAGTGCTTCAACCAAAGGCTTAGAATAACAGTTACAATTTAATCAGGCTACTAACAAGCAGTAATAAATGCAGCAAAATAAATGGAATAAAGTAGGAAGAAACACAAATACAGTAAAAGCAGGTGAATAAAGTGCAATTTTTATATAACAATAGAAAACAAGCAAACTGATTTAAACAAATTACCCAATTAACCAGTAAAAAGCTCAAAACTGAACCCTATTCCAGCAGTCTTCAATCAGACAAGTTCTAACTGCACACTCATGCCACTAGGGTGCAGGGGAACCTTCTCCAAAAAAGATGGCCTGGATTAGTGCTCAAGTTACATAAACAAAGCTAGCTTCAGCATGCCTGAATCTAGTCTATGCTACAGCAAACAAGGTGCACCAATTTCAGAAAGAAACAGTTCAAATAAGCATGCACAATAATCCTTTAACCAGAAATTCCCAGCTCAGAAGGGCAGAATCTAACTTCTCCTCCCACAAGAGTGCAGACCACAAACCTTCTTAATGTAAAACAACTGGTCAGAAGCCCAAGTGCTTAAACCAAAAGGCTTAGAATAACAGTTTAATCAGGCTACTACCAAGCAGTAATAAATACAGCATAAGTACTTTTAAGAAGAGGTAAAAGCAAAATAAAGTGCATTTTTTTTAGTAAAGTGCAAGGAGAGAGGAAGGAGGATCAGAAGAAAAATTCAAGGTTAAGAACCTAAGTGGGTTGGCCGCCTCAAACGTTCTCTCTGTATTAAGTAGAATATCCACCAGATTGGGAGGGGTGTCCCAGATCAAATTTACAGTAGGGAAGGGCAACTGCAAAGCCACCAACTATAACAACACTGCAAGTATAGGATGGGAGGGAGGGGAAAAAAAACAGTTTCAGGACAGATGAGAAACATAAAACAATGCCAGAAAATATATAAAATAATTCAGTCAGGCAAACAATAATTCAGTCAGGGAAAATTAAAACAATGCAGAGCTCTGAAAGTTTAAAATGTCAAGGAAATATACTTATCAATCAGCGATATATTTGCAGATTGTTTGAGAATCACACTTCAGCAAGAACACCAGGAGTTTCCAACAATATATGCAATAATTTACAAACAAAAACTGTGTTACCTGTATTGGTTTGACGGTGAAGGTGTTTGTCTAAAATTTGCCCTACAAGGCTGCCAGGATCTCCATCAGACTAATGTGCAGTGACCTTTCCTGTTGAGAACAGTTGCCCTGCACTGGTGTTTCTTGACTTGTACTCTCCAAGCAAAATGCAGTAAATTATGATGTTTCTTAGTGGACTTTGGAAAATGGAAGGAAATAATTAGTATGTATAAGATTAGAAAAATAAAATCTATAGCATTGTGCACCCTAGGATTTCCTTCTTTATTTCTTGTGGAATAGGAATGATCATGCTCAGTCAATCTGCAGCACATATGGAAGAAGAGTCTATATAGTCACAATCTTAAATGATTTTGTATTTAGGAACTTGTTTAGAATGGATGTATATCAGATCTCGAAGCCTTGTTTTGTTAAACTAGAAAGAATATTCCCATCACTAGGTTGAATAAGGAGAAAGAAAAAGTCAGCTGCCTGTCAGGTGCAAGGATCCGCCGCATAACGCATGCACTCGGGTCCCTCAACAACAGGTACAAATATGACTCTGTCATTGTACATGTTGGTGTGAATGACTTGAGATGTACCTCCCTGGACTACATGAAAAGAGACAGGGAGGAGCTCTCAGATTATGTAGCCCAGGCGGGTATGACCCTAGCCCTGTGCAGCATCCTACCATTACCCAGAATGATGCCACAGTACAAGCAGAAAATTATTGATTTCAACAATTGGCTATGTTTCTGGTGTCATTCAAAGGGGATCCTGTATCTGCCTGGGATGACATGAGTGACAGACCTCGATGCTTTGCCAGAGATGGCCTGCATCTGTCACCCCTGGGCTTCCGGATACTGGCCAAGGCTCTTGCCAGCCATATATTGCCATACACTGGGGGGGGGGGTTAGAAAACATAGAAATCGTAGAGGATATGGAGGGATTATTCCAGACGTTTGTACAGAAACATTGGCAGGAAATGTATTGAATATATCATCCTACCCTCTCTCCTCCTTGGAATTAAGCATTCTTAATAAAGGTCTATCATATATACCTGGTTGCATTGTTTCAGAAGATTATTTTGCTAAAGATGTGGTTGAGTTTTGCAGAATTCTTAACTTGAAGTTGTTTTTTCAGGATAAAGGAAGTACTAATGTTCATGATCATTTCAGATACCACAAATCTACGTTTTCACCCCAATGCATCACAGTGTACTTGCATTCCAAAATTCCACCCTTAGAGATCTCCATTTCAACTTCAGGAATAGCCAGATTAAAGTTAGTAATGTAATGACACAAGAGATGAACACTATTTCCAATTTAGCAGATATTCACGAGATAGTTATTCTGAAAGCTGACAAAGGAGGTGCTGTGGTGGTGCAAAACTGGGAACAATATGATAAAGAGGGCAAAAATCAATTGGCACACAACAGATATTATGTGCAACTTACATATAACCCTACAAAAAACTTTCAAAAACAGATAGATCATTTTCTATCACTAGCTGTAGAAGAAGGAATCATTACTGATAATGTTAAGAAACAACTTACAATTTTGGACCCTAGTAACCAGTATATATATTTTCTACCAAAAATGCACAAAAACCTGCATAATCCCCCTGGCCAACCGATAGTGTCTGGAAGAGGATCCATGACTGAGACACTCTCCCAATATTTAACTAAATATTTGAAGCCATTATTAAAGTGGGTCAGGGCACTTCCACGGTGGTGCAGTGGTAGCGTTGTTGCCTCACAGCAAGAGGTTCTCCCGTTCGATTCTCGGCTTGGGTTGGGAGTGCCTTCTGTGTGGAGTCTGCATGTCCTCTCCGTGGTTGAGTGGGCATTTGAAAGACATGCATTGAATGGGTGTGCCTTCATTGAAGGTTGAGCATCAGGTTGGCAACTCGACACCATAAAAAACAATTGCCAATCATTAGCAGACCGGAGTTCCGCTGTGGCGACCCCTAACCGAGAAAAAGCCAGAAGAAAAACAACAAGGGCTCGTCTGAAATACACTACAGAATTCTTACAGGTCATCTCTGAAATGCAAATAGAAGATAAATGGATACTCTGTACCCTGGATGTCAAAGCCCTTTATACCAATATTCCACATTGGGCAGGCATCCAGGCATTAGAATATTGGTTATACAGGTCAGAATTGTATCCACCAGGTTTCATCACTTTTCTTCTGGGTCTAACTGAGCATGTATTAACTAAAAATGTCTTTTTCTATCATAATACATGTTATCTACAAATCAAAGGTACAGCTATGGGGGTCTCTTTTGCTCCTATATATGCGGATATATTTATGGCATACATAGAAGAACAAATTATTTATGATAGTTCCCATAATCTGTACCTAGACCAAATAGATATCTGGAAAATATATTTAGATGACTGCTGGATGGTATGGAAATTGGATGCGGGACATCTGGCAGAGTTTGTTGAATATCTAAATGAAAATAAATGGGGAATTGAATTTACAGTAAATCATCACAAAGATAGTATTACCTTCCTGGATGTATTGATAACTAGAGCTCCAGACAATACCTTGACAACAGAAGTATATCCTAAGTTCCCCGAATATAATTCCCTTCTCCATGCCTCCAGTTATCATCCCCCTCATATATGCAGAAATATTCCTAAATCTCAACACATGAGGTTGAAATGCATTTGCTCAGAGGATGATACCTATTTGCATTTCAGGGATGACCTGACCAAGAGATTTAAAGGAAGGGGCTATAGACTAGGCCATATTATGCAAGCTAGAAATATGGTCAATGTTATGGACAGGGAAACACTTTTACAGTATCATAACAAGCAGGGTAGAACTAAAGGTCAATTAAAACTAGTGACTACTTATGGTAGAAATATTGGGGCACTAATTGATAGTGTACAAAGTAACTGGAACATCCTTACGGCAGACAGTAGGCTCTCTGAAATATTGGGAGCGGAGTGCCAATTCTCCTTTAGTATTGGGAAAAATTTGGCATCCTTCTTTAACCACTATAAACAATGTGATTATAAACCTAAGGAAATGTTACAAAGAACTATTGAGGGACAAATTGTCAAAGGATGTTTTCCATGTGGTCATTGCACACAGTGCAGTAGTGTACTACAAAGGAATAGTTTCAGTAGTAAAAATACCAGTGCAGTATTTGATATTCCTGTTTTTGTAAACTGCAGCTCAGATTGGGTTATTTACTTGGCCACTTGCAAGTGCTCTGCTTTCTATGTAGGTCAAATGTCAAGAGCGTTTAAACACAGAACTTCAGAACACTTCAGTGAAATTAAAAATAAAAAAAACACACAAATGCTCTGTATAAACATACTGAAATTCAACAAACAGCATCTTTTCATTTTATTGTTATTGACAGAATTTTGGGAATTAAATACAATAAATCTGGATGGCATGAGTTACTTAATGCTAAAGAGAAAAAAATAGATTATTAAACTGGGAGGGCTTTTTGCCCCAGGATTAAATGAACACCTGTAATTGGTTTCTAGGCTAGTGACACAGTATACAAATGCATGAGTTTAACTGTGTCTTTACACTGATGAAGGCTTAGAGAAGTATAAGCTGAAACTGGTCTGTGACTATTGTATACTGATGCTTTGACTGATGTGAAAAAATATATTATTTTACAGCTACCACTATCTGCTGGTTGTTTTTTTGGAATGTGTGGGTATTTTGAGACCTTGCAGATGCCTTACTTGCAGAAATCCATTTTGGACACTATGTTGAGTACCCATCGGTCGTTGGTAATAGAGGCCCAGTTGTTTGCATAGAAGGAGAGTTTTCCTCCAGGGGCACAAGTAGGTGGGCAGAGGTAAGGGATGGAGGTGTAAAAATTATTGTGAGTTCTCACCATAAGGGGGTGGCTTAGCACTCCCTGTTTTTGAAGAGGAGGAACTCCATTGCTTAGATCTCTGCATTCCCTGGGGCTGCTGTCTGGGGGTGGGGGTCTGCTTCCCCAGGTTCTGGGCCGAGCTGGCCTGGAGGTGGCAGGAAAGAACCAGTGCTTGGAGGGGCAATGCCTACTGAACCTCAGAGGCTAGACATGTAAAAAGTCTTTAACTGTCTGCATAGATTTAGCTTTTCCTTCCATCTTTTTTAAGACCTCTTCTGCCTTAGTGCCAAACAAATTGTCTTTGTTCAATGGTGCGTCCAATAATTTGGACTTGACATGGTCTGGCAAGGTCTGTTCCTTAATCCAAGCATGCCATCTAAGGACAGAACCAGTGACTGCTGCCCTTAGTAACTTGACTTGCAGAATGCATAAGCTCTTGTAATTCTTTACTTTCTGCATAAGCAAGAAAGGAAGATATTTTTTGTTTGAGGAGTTTCATGGTATGCTGCTGCTATTTCAGCATGTGGAACTGACAATTTAATGCTCTAATAGCAAGAGTAGCAGAGGTGTATACTTTTTTACCCCATCTGTCTAAATCTTGTGAATCCCTGTCTGAGGGGGTGGGATTCTTAGCTGAGGTTGCTTTAATTCCTTTAGGTCCATGACAGATGACCTCTGGGTCAGCAGTAGGATTTTTGAAAAGGAATTTGTGAAAGACAGGGACTCAGTAGTACCTGTCAGGTTTCCTGGGAGCAGGAGGAAGGGTGTCAGAAGTCAAACTTGAATTCCATAAAAACAACATCCAGGACAGGAGGAATGGCCAAAGGACTGTGCTGTGGTAAATCTAAGAATTCCCTGAGTCTCCTTTTTGACTGAGGATAGTCCTGACATTCCCATTGGAAATGTTCCTTAAAGTATGAAGGGTTTCACCCAATGAAAAATCTTTGGGTGAAGAGGCAAAAGGAATGGATTCCTCTGCATCAAAATCCTCATAAGCAGAGAGGGGTTGCATGTCTTCATATTCAGAAGCATCAAAGTCATCGGACTCCTGTTCAGATAAAACTGCTGGGGACAAGTCTCTTTTTCTTTTGGAAGGGGTAGCCTGGCTTCCCCTAATAAGCATAATAAGGTCGTCCGCCATTTTAAGCATTTGAGACTGAGGCAAGGAAGCAGGTGCCTTAGCTTGGGACGTCAGTTTTTTGGGCGTAGTTCATACCCCGGGCTTTAGAAACTCAGGAGTTTTAGAAAGAACTGAAGATGTGAAAAAAGTCATCAGTTTGTGTCGAGTATCGGTAGTGCTAAGTAGTTCATTGGAAGCCGGTGCTTGCTCAGCGGCTCTGGATACATCCAAGGTAGAGACATCCACAGGATCCTTAGTCAAAGAAGAGTCTTGAGGCATAACGGACTCTGAAAGGGTCTCGGTAGCGGCCTGGGAATCCACAGAAGCAGGCATCAGGTGCTGCAAAAGCACATCAATGAGGACCGGAAAACTGACTAGCTTAACGGAAGCATCATCTGCAGTTTTGGACCTGTGCCATCTGTCTCTGTCTTTATCCTTATGTTTTTTCAGAAGATTGGCAGTCGGATGGCTTACCCAAGCCATATCGGAATTCGAGAACTGACAGAGAAAATATCTAGCTACAATAAGGGCCCAACGACATAAAGTTCTGGCGCTGAACAAAGCACAAAAGCGACAGCGAGGGACATAGTGGTCTGGGCCTAAACAGGTGACGCAGTAAGAATGGAAGTCTCGGTGTGATACTTGCTTTCCACAGGTGAAATAATTGTTAACTTTTTCTGACATAGGTTAGAACAAGAAAAAAAGGATCCCCAAAGGGATACTTAGCTTTAGAAGACTACAATTCAGAAATGAAAACTCAGGTAGCGGCCTACCGGCACTCATGCGAACTGGTGAACAAGGTGAACTTTCTATTTCCCATCCACTTATCAATATTTCTCTTGAAGAGGGCTAGTGAGGTGCTCTGCTTGACATGTATGGGAAGTTTATTCCAGAGCAGGGGCAGTCTCTAGGTTATGAACCTGTCCCTCCAGCATGTTCTATTGATTGTGGTAATGATGTTGAGGTCTCTGGAGCATGTGGTTCGGAGGGATTGGGATTTCTTTAGATGCAGCATTTCTAACAGAGCTGTGTCAGACATGGCTTTGTAAGTCAAGCAGAGATTGCCTCTTAGTAGACAATATGAGACAGAGAATAGCAGGAGGTTTTTGAGTCTGTTCGTGTAGAACATGTGTTTAAGGCCTAGGATCCTCTTTGTGAGGTTCTTCTGTGGCCTCTCCAGCTGTTGCAGGTGTCTAGTGAGGGGGTCTATATTATATATTCAAACTTTCTAAACTTCGAATCCCATATGTTCGACAACACATATTCGAAGTTTAAAAGTTCGAATATATAACAAAACAAAAAACACTTACCTTAACGGTGCAGGCAGGGGGGCAAGCCCACCTGCACCCCCACCCCCCCTACTTAAATATACCAACTCCGATATCGCACTTCAGTGCAGAAAAGGGAAATTCTCTCATTCTGCACCAAATGGCGCCGTTACAGTTAACCTTCGAACTCTTGAAATGTTGATCACATGGTGTCGACCATATGACATTCGACATTTCAAGCGTTCAGAGTTTTAATAGGAACCCCTAGTGAGGTACATGCCAAACAGGGCATTATACTCTATGATTGGTCTAATGAAGGAAGACTAAAGAGAAATGATGACCTCTTTCTTCCTGGATGCAAAACCCTTGGTAATGAGATATGCCACAGAGAAGGCCTTTCTGACCACAGTGGCAATATGTTGGTCGAAGGAGAGGTTGCTGTCAACCTGTGTCCCCAAGATCTCTTATAATGCCTTCAGTGTTCAGTGGGCTCCCATTGATGTGGTAATTAGTGGGAACTGAGTTTTTCCCAAAGGGAATGACGATGAAGCTTAAGGCCATGGGTTTGACACCAGTCAATGGTCTCAGTGAGCCCTTTCTGTAGGATGTCTGCATCACTTGGGGAGTTAATAATGGCTCTCAGCTTGCAGTTGTCTGCGAATTTGTTCAGCCAGAGTCTCTCTGTGTTGGCCTGGACTTCTGAGAAGTAGATGCCAAACAGGAGAGGAGTCAGAACCGATCCCTATAGGACTCCACTTGTGACTGGTCAGCAGTCGGACTTGGAGTCTGCTACTTTCACATCTAGTGGAATATTACATCTAGTTTTCTTGTATCTACTTTTTTTAACTGGTAGTAATGGGTGATCCCATGTGACAAACTTCATCATTCTCTATAATGCGTTGTGGTTCATATTTCCAATACATCTCAGCTACTTGTACATTGCAGATCTTCTGTACTGTAGTGTCTGCATACATGTGTGTGTTTGTGTGTGTGTGTGTGTGTATTTGTACCAAAGAAAGATAACTGAAATTTGCCTCTTAGGGCTATTATTAGGGAGAAAAGGGGGCAGCAGCCACTGAAGATTTCTGACTGAATCAGTACATACTTGTTGAATTTGAATTTTTACTGGCTTTCACACCGCTCAACCTCTTAGTGAGATAAATGTGTTCAGAGACTAAAATAAACAGGGACAAATTTTAAATACTGCTCTTATAAACTTAGAAAGTTGCTAGAATAATATAATTTCTGTTATCATGCATTTTCTGAAGGATATGAAGTGTGAAACAATTGTGAAACTCAAATGTATGTCATTATCTAGTGACTTCAATCCTCAGTAATTTGCAAGAAAATCACAAATTCTATGAGTAACAGACCAAAATCACGGGAGAAAAATCTGGACGTTCTGCAAAAATCTGGACAGTTGAGAGGTATGCTGGCTTCTATTGTTACATACTGCATTTGTTGATAAAACTGTTAAAAAGCAGTTTCTGTCCTATAAAATGATTCTTATTTGCAGTGAAAACATTTTGCAACTGAAAAGAAGTAGATACTTGTGTTTCATTAAATGAGGATCTCGTTTTACAGTTTTCTGCATTATAATACCATCATCAACTGAATAGCCAAAGAACTGCTGCATTACTGGGACATTAATTAGTTTAAGCTCTATCATCATCATTGTAAGACTCTGTTCTAAAGCATGCTAATTTTCTCAAGACTGCTCTGACAAGGCACATCTCTGAAGTATGTACACTATCATATGCGCATTTTGTTTTCTACAGCAACCAACTTCTCTGCCTTTTCACATCATCTCTCAAACTGTCCAGATTTCTGCTCATATTTTTGGTCTATTCCTCATAAAATGTGTGGTTTTCTGACAAATAAGTGAGGACGAAAGTCACTAAATAATTACAGACATTTGAGTTTCAAACTTCAATTCATTCAGAAAAATGCATGTCAACACAAAATCTTTTATTCTAGCAACTTTCTAAGTTTATAAGAACAATATTTAAAATTTGTCCCTATCTATCAGCCCCCCTCCCCCCATTATTTCTGGCTTTGTCCAGATTTCTTGTGTTAAGAGGTTGAGAGATATGTTGTTGATAGGAACAGTTGTACTTTTTCTTGAAAGTGCTGTAAATACAACTTTAATCAGAAACTATACAACCAAAATAGCTCAATATTATAATTGATGGGGTAGCAGATGAACATAACTTTTTCTAATTTTTATCTGGTAGTAACAGAGCCTTACAATGTACTGTAGTGTCTGCATACATGTGTATTCATAGGTTCATAGGTTCATACTAGGCTATCTGCCCTAGGGCATTTATAAGTCTAGTCAGAGTGTGTTTGGCTTTCGCCACCCATTTTAAATTAATTTTGCTATGCCCTTTTTCGAGGTTAGTATACTGTGCCTCTGTCTAACAGTGACACAGAAGTGATACCAGTAAACCTACAATCCCCCATCCACTCATCAAGATTCCTCTTGAAGAGAGTCAATGAGGGACTCTGCCTAACCTGGACTGGGATTTTATTCCAGAGTGAAGGGAGCCTCTGGGTTATGAATCTGTCCCTCCAGCATGTCCTATTTATTTCAGTGCTGAGGTTCAAGTCTCTCGAGCAGAGCTCAATGGGATTTGGATTTCCTGAGGTGCAGCATGTCCATTAATTCCGGGTTGGACATGGCTTTATATGTCAGGCACAGATCGCCTCTGAGCAGGCGGTATGCCACTGAGTAGAGCTGGAGTTTCTTTAACCGGGCAGCATATGGCATCTGTTTGAGCCCTTTGATCCTCTTGGTGAGGTACTTTTGGGGTCTTTCCAGTTGCTGCAGATGTCTGGTAAGGTACATCCCAAAAGGGGCATTGTACTCAATTATGGGCCTGATGAGGAATGAGTAAAGAGGCACGATGACCTCCCCTGATCTAGATGTGAATCCCTTCATGATTAGGTGGGCTATATAAAATGTTTTTCTAACCACTTTGGCCACGTGGTTGTCAAATGAGAGACTGCTATCAACCTGGGTCCCCAGGTCCCTAATTACTTCTTCCGTACTTAATGGATTACCACCTATGTGGTAATTTGTGGGCACTTTGTTTTTGCCAAAGGGGATGACTATACACTTTTTGGCATTTAGCTTAAGGCCATGACTCTGGCACCAGTTGTCTGTTTCTATGAGGCCTTTTTGGAGGATGCGAAAGCGCTTACCTTCTTTCCTTCTTTTGGTGAAATAAAAGTCGTTTGGTTTTATCCTGGAATTTGCAATTGTTTCTTCACTGATCATCGTGGTTGGAATTCCTGTTTGGTTTATCCATTTACCCTTCTCGTATTTGGCAGGAACACCACTCAGTAGCGAAGTTGCAATTTTGTGTTTTTAAGTTGTTCTTTTTTGTTGCAACTTGTTACACACGATGGAGTCATCACCTTCTATTGCTATTCGTTGTCCGGAGCCGAGGGATACCACTACACTATGGAATGGACTGTTTTTGTCGGACGTAAACCCTTTATTGTCTTTGGATTTAGCCAGCAGTACTGCTGGCTTACCTTCGATCAATACTGGTGAGAATTTGACAGAATTTTATTCTATGTTGAAATTGTTAGAGGATGACATGTACCAATTACAGCGTTATGTGTGGCAAAGATTACACTTGGAGGCATGTTTGCATTTTAGGGATATCCCCAGAGGCATGCGGGTTTTCTGCATGCCGACCTATGGGGACTCCCATCCCATCTTGCTAAAACAGTGGCAGGACCTTAACATAGAGCTTGGCTTTAGTTACATCAAGCTACTTTTACAGTACTTTTTACCACTTGAAAAAGAATTGCGTGCAAAAGTAGATAATGCTTATAAAGACATAACGGAGCATTACCAATCTGATTTTTGCCTGGAAAAGTTGCGTAACATTTGTTTACAGGTGAACGCATTTAGCGATAGACTGAAGTTGACAAAACAACGAAAATTGGTGAGGGACAATAATGATTTTTCATTGGGCCAAGTGTTTGTTTGGCCCAGAACCCACTATTCACAAAGTTCGGGACATAATCCTCAAAATGAGCAGATTATACCTCATGGAAACAGTAAGGCAGATAAACGTGCCTCACCTGCTTCATCGACCCCTACTACTTCCTCACAGGCTAATACTTTAGGACCAGCCACGGAACTGTTGTCAGGTGTTCTTAATGGCAATGAACGATTAGCTACTGATACGCTTCCATCTAATCAGGAAGCTTTTCTCAACAGACCTGGTTCTAATAATGGAGCCATTCCCAAATCCACTCATCCTGGGAATGCTCCTTTTTTACAGTATCAGAAGAAATATATGCAGCAAAACAGAGGGAGGTCTGTAAGCAGGGGTCGACGAAAAAGAAAATTCTCAGGGGAGAGACCTATGCAGCAAGCGAAATTCAGGAACTGACTGACTTGGTTTTTAATTTTTCTAACTATGTACTGGACAGTCATGCTGTTAGTTTATTGAACAAAGGTCTTAATTATATTCCTGCTCACAGAGCAATATTTAGTGAAACCATCATAGATCTTAGATTGTTTTGTCGTCAGTTGTCTATAAAGGTATTTTTTTCTATAAACAAATGTGATACATTAGTCAATGATTCACGATCGTTACAGTTTAAACGCAGCAGCTCTTTTGTACCTAACATGCCTTCACAGGTGGAATGCTTCCTAAAACTATGTGAAGCTGATTTTTATAAGTTATTTTCTAATACCAACAGAAAAGGACAGTATTATAATTTAACTGAACAGCAGTATAGGTCGCTACAGCTATTAGTGAAAAATCATGATGTCACTGTGAAACCCGCTGACAAAGGGGGCGGAATAGTGCTAATGAACACCTTAGATTATTTGAATAACATGGCATTGATGTTATCTGATGATTCCATCTATAAGTTGATTGATAGATCTGATATTACTATCATAATAAAGAATGTACAAGACACACTATTTGATTTACTAATGTGCAGACAGATAAGTGTAGAGGTTTTTGAATATTTCTCTATTAGGCACCCTTCCCTTCCCATTATTAAAGGTTTGCCTAAGATACATAAAGGAATCACACCTATTCCTATGAGACCAATTGTATCTGGGGAAAATTGGGTTACCTCGAATGTTTCTACCTTCATTGAAAAAATACTGAGGCCAGTTGTTGACACTTTTCCATCTATCCTGAAAGACACTCACCACCTATTGGAAAGCCTACATCACTTAAGCCTAGATGTTACTAAGCATGACTATTTTTTTAATAACATTAGATGTCAAAAATCTTTTTACCTCCATACCCAATGATGTTGGCATACAGTCTGTAAGGGAGCTACTAGTAAATGAGACTTCTTTTAGCAATAACAGAGTGATTTTAGTCTGCCAATTGCTTGAGCTAGTACTGTGTAACAATGTTTTCTTGTTTGGAGATGAATGCTTCCTACAAAAATGGGGGGTTGCTATGGGAACCCCCTGCACAAATATGTATGCCAATTTAGTGGTATTCTATTGGGAGAAAACTTTTTTGTTCCCACATGAGATGTTTAAACATGTTAGATCTTATCATCGTTTCGTGGATGATATTCTCATTGTATGGGAGGGATCCAAAGTGATGTTTAATGAATTTTTGTCATACCTAGAGACCACTACCACTTTCCTGAGATTTACTAAGGAAATGTCTTCTATTGAAGTGCATTTTCTAGATGTGACACTTAGAATCACTGAGTCTGGATCCATTGTTTCATCGCTATATAGGAAACCAGTATGGAAGAATACCATACTTAGGTTTGACAGCATGCATCCTAGGCACATTTTTTATGGTATTGTGAAAAGCCAGTTTATCAGAATACTCAGGCTTTGCAAAGATCGTGAGCTTTTAATAGAAGAGGCTGATAACATGGAGTGCCTTTTTAAAAATAGGGGTTATGAATCAAATATGGTGAGATGTATCAGAGAAGAAGTATTGGGGCATTTGACTTTGCCAACTGATGTGACCAATAGAATGACCAATAGACATAAAGGTCCCAATAATTTTAGTACTGGAACTGGATTATATGCCAATGGAAAATAAGTCAAATACATCACCAAATATACTAGTGACATCAATGATATAAAATCTGTAATATATAAGAATTGGAATGTATTGACTGTAGATCCACAGATTAAATCATTAATTGGGCAGAAACCTGTCTTTTTGTTTAATAACTGCAAGAATCTTAAACAAATTTTATGTATAGACCATCATGTTGTAAGCACTTTGGACATCAATATAGTTATGCCCTTTGGCACCTTTGCTTGCAATCAATGTAACAGATGCCAGTACATTACTAAAGATCAGATTTACAAACATCCTACTAGCACATTGCACTTTACCCCCACGTTTCATGCTACTTGCAACACACGTAATCTAATATACCTGGCTGATTGTTTATCCTGTGAAGCCTTCTATGTGGGTTTGACCAAGAGAAGGCTACAGGACAGGATATACAACCATATTTATGATATGCGTAGGGGATTAGAGACCAATGCACTAGCGAAACATCTGCTGGAACATCCTTCCCATAGTTTTCGCTTTAGAGTCCTACAAATATTAAAAGAAAGTATAAGAGGAGGCGATTTGGACAATGAATTAGCAATAGCAGAATTAAAATGGATTTTTAAGTTTAGTGCACATATACATCCAGGATTGAACTATTTTATATCTATAAAACCATTACTTATGAAATAGTTGTTTTATAGATTTTTTTATATTAATATGTGTTTTTATGTTTATCAGGAATATTTAATATATATTTCTATGCATTATTTAGCCTTAGTTAGAACATTCAAGATTTTTTAGCCATATATACAAAAAATTTTTCTAGTTAATTTAGTATCCATTTATTCGTTTGTTTATTTTTAATGATGCTACATGTAACTCTTGGATATACTGGTTTTTATCAGTTATTAAATTTTACAACACAAGTATATGAATTTGATTTATTAATATTAATTTCATGAATTTTATGACAAGTTCATTCATGCATAATTTTATTAGTCAGTATGATATTTATGTTATTAGTTTATACATATGATATAGGTAGTCAATCAAGCTATAGTATGCCAGAAGAATTGATGTTTGATACTGCAGTGTGTTCAATAATTCTTACATGGTGTCTTTAAAAAATAGATTTGGCTAAATTGTTTAATTAATTATTTAATTGCTTTTTTAAAAACATTTTTCCCGCCTATTTGTGTATTTAAGGGAATTATGTATCACATATTGTTGTCTGAAGAAGCATGGGATGTCCCATGCGAAAGCGCTTACCTTCTTTCCTTCTTTTGGTGAAATAAAAGTCGTTTGGTTTTATCCTGGAATTTGCAATTGTTTCTTCACTGATCATCGTGGTTGGAATTCCTGTTTGGGTTATCCATTCTAGCAACTTTCTAAGTTTATAAGAACAATATTTAAAATTTGTCCCTATCTATCAGCCCCCCTCCCCCCATTATTTCTGGCTTTGTCCAGATTTCTTGTGTTAAGAGGTTGAAAGATATGTTGTTGATAGGAACAGTTGTACTTTTTCTTGAAAGTGCTGTAAATACAACTTTAATCAGAAACTATACAACCAAAATAGCTCAATATTATAATTGATAGGGTAGCAGATGAACATAATTTTTTCTAATTTTTATCTGGTAGTAACAGAGCCTTACAATGTACTGTAGTGTCTGCATACATGTGTATTCATAGGTTCATAGGTTCATACTAGGCTATCTGCCCTAGGGCATTTATAAGCCTAGTCAGAGTGTGTTTGGCTTTCGCCACCCATTTTAAATTAATTTTGCTATGCCCTTTTTCGAGGTTAGTATACTGTGCCTCTGTCTAACAGTGACACAGAAGTGATACCCGGGGTAAACCTACAATCCCCCATCCACTCATCAAGATTCCTCTTGAAGAGAGTCAATGAGGGACTCTGCCTAACCTGGACTGGGATTTTATTCCAGAGTGAAGGGAGCCTCTGGGTTATGAATCTGTCCCTCCAGCATGTCCTATTTATTTCAGTGCTGAGGTTCAAGTCTCTCGAGCGCATAGCTCGATGGGATTTGGATTTCCTGAGGTGCAGCATGTCCATTAATTCCGGGGTTGGACATGGCTTTATATGTCAGGCACAGATCGCCTCTGAGCAGGCGGTATGCCACTGAGTAGAGCTGGAGTTTCTTTAACCGGGCAGCATATGGCATCTGTTTGAGCCCTTTGATCCTCTTGGTGAGGTACCTTTGGGGTCTTTCCAGTTGCTGCAGGTGTCTGGTAAGGTACATCCCAAAAGGGGCATTGTACTCAATTATGGGCCTGATGAGGAATGAGTAAAGAGGCACGATGACCTCCCCTGATCTAGATGTGAATCCCTTCATGATTAGGTGGGCTATATAAAATGTTTTTCTAACCACTTTGGCCACGTGGTTGTCAAATGAGAGACTGCTATCAACTTGGGTTCCCAGGTCCCTAATTACTTCTTCCATACTTAATGGATTACCACCTATGTGGTAATTTGTGGGCACTTTGTTTTTGCCAAAGGGGATGACTATACACTTTTTGGCATTTAGCTTAAGGCCATGGCTCTGGCACCAGTTGTCTGTTTCTATGAGGCCTTTTTGGAGGATGCTTGTGTCAGCTGGAGAGTCGATTATGGCGCCTAGTTTGCAGTCATCTGCGAACTTGGTCAGCCACAGTCCTTCCTTGTTGGCCTGTACCTCCGAGAAATATATACCAAACAAGAGAGGTCCCAGGACTGAGCCTTGTGGGACGCCACTTGTAACTGGTTTGGAGTCTGACATGGCTCCAGCAATTCTAACCATGTGGGTTCTGTCCTTGAGCCAGTTTGCAACCCATCTAGTGACATAGGGGTTTATATTTAAGCTGGTGAGCTTATCTATAATGCCCGAGTGGGGTATTGTATCGAAGGCTTTTGTGAGGTCCAGGCTGGCCTTGGTGACTGTTTCAAAGAAATCGACCAGGTTTAAGAGGCAGGATTTCCCTTAACAAAGCCGAACTGGGTAGGACCCAGTGTCTGTAGGTCCCCAATATCTTTATTTATGAGGTCCATGATGATCCTTTCCATAGCTTTGCAGACCAAGCTAGTCAGGCTTATGGGGCGATAGTTTCCAGGATCCATTGAGGCACCACCTTTGTGGAGAGGGACCACTGTTGCTGTACGCCACTCTTTGGGTACATAACCTCTAGTAAGGCTGAGACTGAACAGTAGTTTTATGTTTGGGTTTAGCTCTTCTTGGAGTTCATGTAGGATGCAGCCCGGGACACCGTCTGGTCCCATTGATGCTGTGTTTTTTGCTTTGGAGAGGGCGGCTCTTACCTGAGCATCTGAGATGTCAGGGGGGCAGCACTCTGCTGGGATATATATTTGCCCTTTTGGTGGAGGGGGGGGGGAGAAGTTTGCGCTGAACCTGTCAGCTAGGATATTGGCAATGTCTGTGGGTTCGGTGTATATTTTGTCATTTTGGACTAATTCTGAGCATATCTGGGAATTCCCACCCAGGTTCCTAACATAACTAAAGAAAGCCTTGTGATTATCCTTAGTGTCCTGTGCAATTTTTCTCTCGAAGCTGGCCTTAGACGATTTTATGAGTGCCCGTAGTTTTTTGCTAATACTGATCAGAGATGCCTTCCCTTTTTGGGATTTTGCGCTATCATGTAGTAGCTTCCTCCTTCTATTGTATAGTTTGTTTATGGCTGGGGTCCACCAGACAGGGCGTCTGCCTTTGGAGGATTGGGTCTTGGTTTTATCTGGGATTGCATGATCCATGCATTCCTGAAGGTGTCCATAGAATGAGTTTAAGGTCTGCAGTCTGGGCCGTATTTTCCACAGGCCCGGGGGCTTTGAAGGATTCCACCTCGGTTTTGAGGAGTGTGAAATTTGCTTTAGAGAAGTTTTTCACTGTGGTTTTCTGGGCAGGGGGTGGGGTCGGGATGTGAATATCCAGTGAGATTAGTTTATGGTCTGATCTTACCAGTGAGGGATACACTTCTGGTCTGGAGCATAGAGTCCCCATGTTGGTGATGATCAGGTCCAGTATGTTTTCCCCTCTTGTGGGAGTGGTAACAAGTTGTTCCATAGCATTTGAGTTTATAAATTCTAGGAACCTTTGGGCTAGGGTGTTGCAGCTAGAGTAATGCTCCCAGTCTATGTTTGGGTAGTTGAAGTCGCTCTATATAATGGTGTTTGGGGAGACCTTCATATTTTCCAGTGTTCTCAGGAAGGTCGAGTGGGGTTCCTGGGTTTGGGAGGGTGGTCTGTAGCAGGCTATAAACTGGAAGGTAGTTTTACCCACTGTTAGTTGCACATGGATAGTCTCTGATGCTTCGTGCTGTGCCACCAACCTGGAGGTGTGGGTATCTTTGACGAATATTGATACTCCCCCTCCTTTTGTGGTTCGGTCCAAGTTTTGAGGCCGAAAAGCATGGTATGAGGTATAACCTGGTAGTGCTGGGGTGCTCTTGGGAGCCTTGCATTTCTGAGTGCCAACATTAGTGAGCTGACCTCATACAGAGGGAACTTCATCTACTTTGCACTTGATAAGGTAAAGGGAAGCCCTAGAATGCTGATCAAATGGAAAAGCTGCAAGATGAACAGTTTTCCCACTCTGATTAAAGATGTTAGAGAGGCTAATCCATGATCTCCATAAAAGAACTGTACAATTCAGGTCTGTCTAAAAGAAACTTACACTTTTGTCAGTCTTCTTTGCTGTTGAAGACTGTAAACCTGGAGAATGAGTACTCGATTTTAAAATAATGTTAAAGTGAAGTGAAGAGGGGGTACTATGAACTTAGTATGTTAGAGCCTCATAATTACTTTGTATCTCATTTGAGAGGAACAGACTCCCTCTACAGGCGAAGCAAAAATTGTTTCAATAAAATTTTAAGTTTCTTTACAAGGAAGAATTAAAGTTAACTGAAAAAGTAGAAGCGTATATTTACACAATATAAAATCCTCTTAGTCATTAGGTAGGCCAGGGGGAAGCAAAGTTTTTGTTTCTTTTACCTCCCTGAAACTTAAAACGTATCTGCAAAAGTTAACATCACTGTCTTCTTTTCACAGACTGACATTGACTCAATATGCAGCTCCCAGTTGTTTTAACATGGTTTCCTACATTGTATTAAACCTTCACAGTTAATGCTCTTGTACTCAATGAAGGCTGTATAAAAAAACAACTCAATTAGATGCAGTTATGGTGGGGCTACCTTAATGTAACAATACTGAGATATTAGGCTGAACCACTTCCAGAGTCTCTGGATCCGAGATGATCACAGGTAATACCAATATAGGTACCATTACAAGTGCTGCTTTAGGCTTTTCCTTGGGGAGTACCAAGATTACTGAGGACAATTCTGGCATTTTTAAAATATCTTTTAAATTCCTGGGGGGGTTGTGTGTGTGTGTGTGTGTGTGTGTGTGTGTGTGTGTGTGTGTGTGTGTGTGTGTGTGTGTGTGTGTGTGTGTGCTCGCAAGGGAGAGGGAATTACATTTTTAATGTGTTTTCTGTTTCCTTTGAAAATTCATCTCCTCTGTTCTTCACTACCTTATCCTTTTTGGTTTGTTAGTAGCCTCCTCTGGCCTTCTTTCTTTATAAAAAGAGGAATAAAAGACAAATATGTGAAAAAACAATGTATGTGCAAATTCCAACTGCCATCATAGAAAAGAAGAAAATCAACAAGTAGTTGAAGCATTTATTTTGTCATTGATACAAGATGTGTAGCACACAAAGAAGCAGGGAATGATGCAGAATAAAGCTCCTGGCAATGCCTGTTACAGTGGATATAAAAAGTTCGCACACCCCTGTTAAAATGCCAGGTTTTTGTGATATAAAAGAAAGAGACCACAATAAATCATTTCAAAACTTTTCCCACCTTTAATGTGACCTATAACCTGTACAATTCAATTTTAAAACAAACAAATATGTTAGGGGAAAAAATATAAAAATTAAAAAAAACTTACAATAAGTTGGTTGCTAAGTGTGCACACCCTTAAACTAATACTTTGTTGAAGCACCTTTTGATTTAATTACACCATTCAGTCTTCGTGGGTACACACTTGCCGTCAATTAAAGAGTCTCTGATTAACCCCAAATAAAGTTCAGCTGTCCTAGTGGGATTTTATTGACATTTACTCAGTTGCCTGCTACAGCAAAAGCCATGGTTTGCAGAGAGCTAACAAAGCATCAAAGGGATCTCATTGTTCAAAGGTATCAGTCAGGAGAAGGGTACAAAAAAATTTCTACAGCATTGGATATACCATGGAACACAGTGAAGACGGTCATCAAAAAGTGGAGAAAATATGGGACAACAGTGACGTTGCAAAGAACTGGACGTCAATCCAAAACTGATGAAAAGGCAAGATGGAAACCCGTCAGGGAGGCTGCCAAGAGACCTAAAGCAACACTGAAGGAGCTGCAGGAATTTCTGGCAAGTACTGGTTGTGTACTACATGTGACAACAATCTCCCGTATTCTCCATATGTTTGGGGTAGGGGGTAGGGTTGTAAGACGGAAGCCTTTTCTTGCACAGAGAAACATCCAGGCACGGCTAAAATTTGTAAAACAATACATCAAGTCTGCCAAAAGCATGTGGGAAAATGTGTTATGGTCTGATGAGACCAAGGTTGAACTTTTTGGCCACAATTCCAAAAAGTATGTTTGGCACAAAAACAAGAGTTTGCATCACCAAAAGAACACCATCCCCACAATGAAGCATGGTGGTGCCAGTATCATGCTTTGCGGTTGCTTTTCTTCAGCTGAAACTGGGACTTTAGTCAAGGTGGAAGGAATTAATAACAGTTCCAAATACCAGTCACTTTTGGCCCAAAACCTTCAGGCATCTGCTAGAAAGCTGAAGATGAAGAGGAATTTCACCTTTCAACATGACAATGACCCCAAGCATGCATCCAAATCAATAAAAGAATGGCTTCACCAGAAGAAAATTAAAAGTTTTGGAATGGCCCAGCCAGAGCCCAGACCTAATTCCAATAGAAAATCTGTGGGTTGACCTGAAAAGCACTGTGCACAAGAGATACCCTTGCAATCTGACAGATTTGGAGCGCTTTTGCAAGGAACAGTAGGCAAATATTGCCAAGTCAAGATGTGCCATGCTGATAGACTCCTACCCAAGAAGACTGAATGTTGTAATTAAATCAAAGTTGCTTCAAGAAAGTATTAGTGTAAGGGTGCTCACACTTATGCAACCAGCTTATTGTACATTTTTTATTTTTTATATTTTTCCTCTAACAGATTTGTTTGTTTTTCAATTGAATTGTACAAGTTATAGGTCACTTTAAAGGTGGGAAAAGTTTTGAAATGATTTATTGTGGTCTCATTTTTCTTTTATATCGCAAAAACCTGGCATTTTAACAGGGGTGTGTAAATTTTTTATAGCCACTGTATATACGACTGCCTCACGCACCAATTAAGGGTGTATGGTATACCAGTATGAAACTAACACTGATCTTCACAGCTGATGACAATTTTGGCAAAGGTACAAGGTACATAGGATATGACAAACCCAAACTGTATTATTTCCTTTTACAATAACCTTCCCTGAAGATCAGTAACACATTATTATTTTTTTCTTAGTCTCACTGACACCATAAAATGAAGAATGCACTCATCATTCTCCTCAATGGCCAGCTAGTGAATTTTAAAACATGACTTCCCACATAGCCAAATAGATGTTAATGAAATGCAGCTTACAAGGTGATGCTTCAAGCTAATGTTTGTCTTGTTCATTGCTATATAGGAACTTCTTTTCTACCCTTAGTGGGCATGTACACTTCACAAACCTTTGGATACATTCCTTGGTAAAACTATTTGTTGTGTATATCTATCCAAACCAGCTAAGTCTGTTATTTTAGGAAACTATACAAACCATAATTTGCTACAGTCCAGGTGACTAAGGATGGAGGACAATAAACAGCAGACTACTCATTATGTAATGACTGGAGAAAATGGAAGGAGGAGGTACCTTAGAATGTCATATATTCATTACTAGGAGAGAGGGAAACGAGGAGAAAACCTAAATACCACATTAATTCTACATATGAGACAAGACTACAGTACACCAGGAAATGTATTTTATTTATGAGTACAGAACTAATGCAATATGTCCCTAGAGTACAACTGGAAAATGCACTGCATTTTAGAACTGATACAATCAAAAATGGGTTCTCCAAGACATGATATGATAAAAAAGGGTAAGAACCATGGCTGTTCAAGGTGCATAATTTGTTTTTACAGCTGGGATAAGATCTAGAAAGTGAAGAAATATTAACTCACTCTATAATGTTTTATAATGAGATGGCTCAACCTGAGGTAACTGTCTCATACAGTAGTATACTAATAGGTTAGTATTCCTTTAACAAAGGCTACAGCTACAAGGACTAATGAGTCAGGTACACCAAGTGTTGATGTCAGTCTTCAGTAAAGCATTGAACAATATGCAGCCTGGCACCTATGCACCTCTTACTTTGTCTCTCTCTTGATAATGTATATACAAATACATGACATGGTTTCAGACTGTGTTTTGATACTATAAACTGTTTTTGACTTCGGAAGTATATGCAGGGCACATGCTTTCTACTGGGGTTTCTAATGACTGGTACCACAGGAATGCAATGCCAACATAAAGATGAGACATACATCCACTCACTGCCTAACTAGCTACGAGTCTTGTTTTTCACATTTCCAAATTGTTCATGTTAAAATTAATTTGTTTTAATTTGGAAAGATAAAAATGCTGCTAGCCCCATTTTATCTCTATTTATCTTTTCAGTGAACTGCCAAAATATTTTTAATGCAGTTCTTCAACATTTGGCTAACGATGACAATACCACATCCACCAGCATCTTTGAAACTGCAGAGGACATTCTCTGCAAACTAGAAAATGTGGATTCAACATTTTAAGCTGTATTTTATTGCAAGACAATTTGGAGAAAACCCTAAACAAGTGCACTGTTTCCTCATAAGAGAGATGAACAGCATAGCAGCTCTAAAAAAATTAAACTTTGGGTGAACTGAAAGCCAATGAATAATCTACAGTGTGTGAGACATTGGTTGTTCACAACAAACCAAGGAATTCAAGGGAAAATAAATTCCTGCCAGACACAACATAAGAAGAGTACAAGACTGATGAGTTTGTCAAAAACAGCTACATTGTTAGAAACACTACTGTGTGTGAAAACACAAATCATCAGCTAAAGGGCACTGTATAAAGACAAGTAGGTTTGACAACTGAAAATGGTATTGATGTATGCACATTTAGTGCTATTTTTTAATTAATGAGTTGGAAATGTATAAAATAAGAACAAAGCAAAACAAAGTTTAAATTTGTTGAAAATTAAAAAATAAAAACAAAATTAGAAACAACTGCATAGCATCCAAATTGGCACCTGGTAATAAATGAGAAAACAAAAACTATACCCAGTATAAGCACTGTTGCTATAAATATTAAAATATGTGGTGCAAAGCACTTAATCAACCTGTAAGTACTGAGGGGGATACTAACAATATTGCCAGAATCTGTAAAAACTAGAAACAAGTGATGCAGCAAGACATCAATATAAAAGTAAATAACCAGGTTAAAGCTGAAACATTTGTTGGTAGAGCTGTATTCTGTCATTTCAGTGAATGCTTCATACAAGTCCAAATAGAAAATGGCAGCAAAAGTTAGTTTTTTTTGGGGGGGGGGTTATGTAGATTAAAAGGAAGGCAGCTGTATTGATTCATAGAGTTTCAATTAGCAATAATCACACCTCAGTAGACCTTCACAGGCTAGAATACTGGCACTGCGCAAAGCTAAACACTATTGCACAGTACAATACAATGAGCAGACATTGCTCTTCGAATGCTGAATCTAAATGGTAAAGCACATATTTCTGACTTATGCTGCTGTCATATTCTATGTATAAACTGACATCTTTTGGAAAAGTGTAGCTAGTCTATGAATCAGATTTAAGGAGTGCAAGCTATAGTTCTAGACAGTGTCCTTACAAGCTTGGTTAAAACATCAACATAAAATGTTAAGAGATGCTTCTACAACACTTGGCTCAGTAAAGATAAGTCACCCAGTTCAGAGGCAAAATAATTTCTGCAGCAAAATGTGCTAAAATATAGTTAAAATACTCAGCAGCCTGTTAAGGGTCTATATCAGAAGATCAAAGTTTCAAAACTTCGAATCTGATATGGTCGATACCATATGATCGAAGTCTTGAAACTGAATCTTTTAACGGAGATCTCCGTACAGCAGGGAAAGGGAAGATTTCCCTTTTCTGCACTGTAGTGCGATCTCGGAGTTGGTATATTTAAGTAGCGGGGGGGGTGCAGGGGGCTTGCCCCCCTGCTTAGAGCATTTAAATGGTTTGTTTTTATAGGTTGTTGTGTTTTATTCCATTTTCAATGTTTCAAAACTTTGATTATATGGTGTTGACCACATCACATTCGAACTTTTGAAACTTCGATCATGTAATACAGACCCCCTGTTAATGCTAGGGGTATACAGAGATTGACTGTGTGAAAGAGGTGCAAAACATTTACTAAGTCACAAGAACACTCACAGAGGCGAACAGCATTACTGAACAATTCTAGGACTGATAGAGTACCGGGACAGGTTCATGTGGAATCCAAAGTGCAAATTCCAGTACAGCTGCCAAAACAACACAATCTTACTGGCAAAAAAAACAATGTGGCAAGCAAATGTAATAAAACAGTATTTGGTACTAATATCTCACTGTAAGTTCAACATGAGTCACAAAATATACTGTATTCTGCACAGGATACATGTGCCAATTTGTAGAGCTATACTGATGTCTTTTAAGGATTATGTTATAGAGATGATGAGTATGACACATATTTAATCTTGGTTAGTACTTGTGATTCCTTCCCCAAGCAGCTAGGACAAAGCAGGAAATTAATGTCATGGAAGCAGCAGCTGTTATAATCAAAGAACTGACAGAATAGTTGAATGGCATAGTTAATAATCATGAAACAGGACAAAATCAAGGTACAGAGTGATCACCAATTCATTAACAAGTGCATAAAAGAGGAGAATTATCAACTTCAAACTACTGAAGAGGCCAACAACAGCAATGACAAACACTATCAGATTAAAAAAAGAAAGGGGGTGTTCAAAACTATGCATTTTCAATACACATTTTGGATCACTAAGGATTCTTGAGGTTTCCTTTTAGGATCTCAACAACTCCAGAAATATTCCTGTAGGAAGCAGTAATGACAGTGGAAGGATAGATAAAGTCAGCATAACAGACTGCATTCTAATCTTGAGTGCTACAAGGAAGGAACGTGGTAAGCATTTGATAAAAATAAAAGTTATATACTCACCATAATGATAGACCCGTGTTGTCTTCAATCGCTTATTTCATCTGTCCAGATCTGACCTTGACACCTTTACAAGCTGTGGATCCAGGGCTGACTCCTCTCCTCCCGTACTCTCTCTCTTGTCCTAATACCTCAGCTTGACTTTCTCTTCTTATCAATACACAAATTTTCATTATCTCATCAAAAGAAATACCTGCTAATCTATACCAAGACATGACCCAGGGAAACTGCAACCAACTGAGGTTGTACAATGACAAGGTTCCTGGTTAGATCCATTCAATCAAAAAGGAGTACCTGTTGAGAAATTTGGAATGGGAGGGAGGAATGGATATTAAACCAGATGAAAAGAAGACAAGGATCTATTGTTATGGTGAGAACATAGCTTTCATGTCCAATGTTGTCCTTTTTCATCCAATTCAGCTTTTGGGACAGATTCCCTAGCTACCAAAAATCTCTGGAAAGTATCAAGGAAGAATATTAATGAAAACCTATTCCATTTGCTGAGGTAAACTTTTCTGGTACTCAATTTTAAGAAAGCCTGGCATCTCCGACCACAATTAAAATTAGACAAATCATGAGGTTAGCTTCAGTGTCTCGAGGTCCAGGAGAGGCTGCCCCAATGGGGGAGTCAGAAGATCTGGAAGGTGGTCCAACATCCAGCAAGGATGTACTAGATGAAGCCAGAAGAAGGGGAACTAAACTTGCTGGGGCCAAAAAGGTGCAATAATGATTACCTTGGCCTTGTACCTTTTTGTTTTCTGATTAAACTTTGCTATTAGAAGAAAGGGGAGAAAGGCATATAGGAGACCTCGGTCCAGTTATGGACTACAGCATCCCTCGCTGATGCTCCCTGTGGAAGGATTAAGGCAAAGTAACTGCTGCACTTGTTGTCTAGGTCTGAAGCAAAACAACTGTAACATGGTTGAGCCCAGTGGCTGAATAACTGATTTCCCATGACTTGATTGATGGACCACTCGTGGAGCAGAAGGATGAATCTTTTCCATTTGTCTCCTAATACATTGGAAGTCCCTGTGATATGCATTGCTATGAAAAAGAGATGAGAAGACATTGTCCATTGCAACATTCAGATGACTTCCCAGCAAAAAGGATAAGAATGAGCTTTGCCTTGCTTATTGATGTACCAGACTACTGCCCTGTTGTCCATCTGAATGGAAATCACACTCTTGGGGAAAGTGTCCTGGAAATGCTAGGAGAACTGCTCTCATCTCCAGGACACTGATGTGGAGACTAGCCTCCATGTATGACCACAAACCTTTGAAAGTCTTCCCTTTGAAATACCCTCAACCCAGAATGGAAGCTTCCGTAGTTACTATGCCTGTGGGAGGATGTGAAGAAAAGGGCCAACTTTCCAGGAGAGCTGTCGAGGTCAAACACCATCTGATGTGAAACCTACAAATAGGCATCAGACAAATATGGGCATAAAGAGGATGCAAAAACTGGGACCACTGTAGAGAAAAGGACCACTGAAGAACTCTCATGTGGTACCTGGCTAGGGAACCAATGTTACTGTCGAAACCATTAGCTCTAGAAGTCACCAAATAAGTCTTGCAGGACATGAGGCACGTTGGAGAACTTGAAAGGCTATCTGATGCAGAGATATAATTCTGGACTCTAGGAGATTGGCCACCTGACTGCTCATATTCAGGTGGAATCCAGTGAACTCTTATCTGTTGTGTGGATGTCAATTGGCTCTTTGATGGATTGAATGCAATTTTCAAATTCTGAAGAGGGTGTAGCAAGAAGTCCTGTTGCTAGACCAGCAAATTCTTGGTTGGGGCGGTTAGAAGCTAATAGTCTAAATATGGGAACACTTGGAACTCTAGCAGTCTGAGATACACTGTAGTCACTCCAAAGCATTTGATGAACACCTTGTGGCAAGACCATATGGCAGTCCCCTGAACTGGAAGTGACTGACTCCCAGACGAAAATGGATAGATGTCCTGGACTGCCTCATTATCTTGATATGGTGGTAGGGATCCAGGAGCTCTATATAGTACATCCAGTTGACCTTCCTCAAAGGAGATAAATGGACTGAACCTTGAATACCCAGAACTTTGTCTTCTTTAAAAACTGACTGAGATGACAGAGATCCAAAACTGTCCTTAGGTTCCCTGTTTTTTTGGAAGTAAAAGGAACCTGGAATAGACTCTGGGACTGCTTTGGGGGACCTGTTAGATGACTCTTTTTTTCCAGTAGGTTTAAGACTTCAGCTGTTTCTGACTCCATCTAATTAGGTATCACTGTGGCAATCCTTTTCTTTAGAGGAAGGGAAAAAAGGAAATAATGCAGCCTCTGGTGATTATCCTCTCCACCTAAGTATCTATTGTGATGACCTGCCAGTCTTGAGTGTGCAGGGATAAGTTCTCCCCAACTGACTCCAGAGTGTGGAAGTTGGACAATCCTTCAGGAGCACTGGAAGGATTTCTCATTCAAAGGACTGTGAAATCCCTGATTATGCGGGTCTGCTTCTACCACAGGGGTGACATCCTTTGAAATTGCTCCTCCCTCAACCTTGGGAGGATCTGTCTGCAGAAGCATCCTGGCTGAACACTTAAGATTTTTGTACCATACCTTCTTACCACCCCTCTGGTCCTTGGAAGAGGTTCTCTGAAGGGTAGAGAAGCAGATTCTGATGGCAGGAAGGGTCTTATCATCTTGCTCACTCCTGGGGAGAGTTTTCTTAACCTTTGGTCCATAGATTATCGAACCATCAAAGGGGATGTTAAGAAGGACAACTTGAATCCTTCCATAAAGTCACACAAATGCATCCATGCATGCTGCCAAATGACAATGTCTGCTCTTGCTGTACCATCAACTGCATTAGAAAGCAGAAGCATGGGTATGTTGGACTTCGACTGTAAGGTAGATAACTGGGGCTCCACTGTTTTTGGATGTCTATTGGTAGGTTACCCAAGAGGGACTTGTTGAGTTCCTTAGTCAAAGTCCCTCTGGAAATGTATCATGTGGACCAGGTAGTTCAGTGCTCTGAGTGTGGAAGTCGCTGACATATACTTACTTCCCTGTTCCAATGTTCATGTTTCCCAGTTAGGAGGAATGATAGACCAGTTCTCCTCAGAGAGTTCCTTCTTACTGGCTGCTGCCACAACCATGGCATCATCTACTGGGGGACCCTTTCTCCTGTGTGCTGTTGCCTTTGGTGCAACCAAGATTTTAACTGTCTTTTTATGAACTAGCTCCACCATATGAGAATCCTTCCAAGCCTGCTGAGCTACCAGGCCTGTAAGTGCATCAGCAGGGGGTACCAACCAGGACTCAGAAGAGTCAGCTTCAAATGCCTCAAATTCCAATGCCCTGGATCAAATAATCCTTAGTCCCATCAGGGGCTCCAATATCCTAGACCTGGTCATTACCAACATGGGAAATCGATGCACCACACCTATGGTCACCCCCTCGTTGGTCAGGTCTGACCATATGCTAATCACCCTTGACATCCACATCCCACCTCCACCCCCCCCCCCCCAGTAAGGAAACCTCCATAAAAAAACTTCTCCAAAGCCAACTTCATGCTACTCAAGTCAGAAGTGATGCACTTCATGACACCCATGCAGACGGGAACTGAAAGTTCGACTGCTGAATCCTACACTAAGCCCCTGTACGAGCACATACACTTGTGCATGAATCGTGCCATCCCAAAAAGAACCAAGATGCTCTCCTCCAAAAAAAGGAAGCCAATTTGGTGGTCCCTTGCCATAAACAAACTTTACAATGAAAGGAAGAAACTGTTGCAGAAAAGAGGAAAATCCCAGGATGCAAAAAACTCCCTTAGTAAGAAGCTGAAATCCCTCATAAAATCCTCCAAGGCTAGTTACGAAAATAAAATTGCCAAAGATTGCAAAGACAACCACAAGGCATTCTATAGCTATGTCAAGAATCTAAATGGCAATGCTCAGATCTGCTCTGAGCTACAACAAAATGGCATTAAATATACTGATCCCAAGGATATTGCCAATATCCTGGCAGATCGATTCAGTGCAAACTTCACCCCCCTCTCACCCCCTAAAGGGCACATCTAAATACTGAACGATTGCCAAATTCCAGTAATAACTGCCACACAGGTAAAAAAATGCACTCTCCAAAGCTAAGAATACAGCATCCATGGTACCAGAAGACATCCCAGGCTGTGTACTACATGAACTACAAAATGAACTGGCACCTCACCTAAGTGTCATGTTTAATCATAGCCTCACCTCAGGCGTTGTGCCCACTGAGTGGCGCACAGCTACAGTTATTCCACTCCACAAGGGGGGATCCACCTTAGATCCCGGGAACTACCTCCCCATCAGTCCGACGAGCCTGATCTTCAAGGCCATGGAACGTATTATCATGGAACTTATAAGCAAAGACATTAGCAACCTTCAAACACTGGACTCCATGCAGTCTGAGTTAGTGAAGGGCCGATCTTGTCTCCTGAAACTGACTGACTTCTTCAAATCAGTCTCCAGAGCTGTGGACAAGGGTAAGGTGGTCCACACAGCCAATATGGACCTCGCCAAGGCCTTCAACACCATCCCCCACTCTGGAATCATAGATAAACTTACTAAGCTGGGCATTAATCCCTACATCATTCGATGGGTTGCCAACTGGCTTACTGACAGAACCCACACTGTAAAAGTAGCCGACTCCAAATCCAGCTCCAGACAAGTGACAAGTGCAGTATCTCAGGGTTCAGTCCTGAGACCGCTCTTGTTTGGCATCTACTTCTCTGAAGTACAGGCCAACACTAAGGGACTCCAGCTAACAAAGTTCGCAGATGACTGCAAACTGGGAGCCATTACTGAATCCCCAAATGATGTGGATATTCTACAAAAGGGCCTTACAGAAACAGATGCTTGGTGCCAGAGCCATGGGCTCAAGCTCAATGCCAAGAAATGTATAGTTATCTCCTTTGGGAAAAAAACATGTACCCGTGAATTACCACATAGGTGGTGGTACACTAAACACCTAAAGTGTGACAAGAGACTTACAGACACAGGTGGACAGTGGTCTCACCTTCGATAACCACATTGCCAAAAGAGTCAGGAAATCTTTCTATGTGGCACACCTCATCACTAAGGGCTTTTCATCCAGAAAAAAGGACGTCACTGTCCCACTGTACTCATCCCTAATTAGACCCATTATAGAATACAATGCCCCATTTGGTATGTACCTCTCAGGACATCTGCAACAACTGGAAAGGCCACAGAAATACCTCACTAAAAGAATCACAGGCCTAAAACAGATGCCCTATGCTGACCATCTTAAAAAACATCACCTATATTCTGTCACATATTATCTACTCAGAGGCGATCTCTGCTTAACATACAAGGCCATGTCAAACCCAGTGCTGTTGGACATGCTACACTTAAAGAAATCCCAATCCCTCAGAGACACATGCTCCGGGAATCTAAACCTTATCACAATGAACAAAACATGCTGAAGGGATAGGTTCCTGACCCAGAGACTCCCCAGACTCTGGAATAGACTGCCCATACATGTCAAGCAGAGCACCTATTTGGCCCTCTTCAAAAGAAACCTTGAAGACTGGATGGGAGATAGGAAATTCACCCCAGGGGAATCATGTCAGTCGCCCTGCTAGACAGGGGTCCACGGAAGTAAATACTGTGGAAAGAAATAGCCAGGGAATTGTCATGGCTAGGCTTGTATAGGCCCTAGGTCTGATAGCCTAGTACCAACCTATGAACCTATGCACAATTTTTAAAAAGTTTATTTTTTATGAGTTAGATGCTGCAGAACCAAACATTAGGGGTGAGGATGCTAAGAACATGTTCGACACCAAGGAATGTGAGTAGCAAATAAGATTAACTGCCACAAATTCTGCATGCTTCAATGACCATATTGATTTTAAATGTGTTTTAAATAAACAGAGGCTTAAGACAAAGTACAAGAAATTATTTCAAAGAAAGGACATGACTGGATGTGACTTGTGGATTAAGATCAAGTGAAATAACTGATTTTAAAGAAGGAGCTTGACTGAAAGTGTTTTAGATGATATCATGACTTTTTTTTTACTATTTTATAAGCTGAGTTTTAACTTGTAGTCAGAGTCTGAAGAAGTCTGAATGTGAGTAGACAAAAGCACTCAGTCTGTATGTAATGAAGTGTTGGTTTGAATGGATTTTTTCTTGTTTTTAAATCTGGTGCCTGATGTTTGCCCATTCTGTTTTTATATGAAGAGCTACTTCAAGTTCACAACACTGCCAGCTCTGAGGAGGCTCGGACCATGGGCCTTGGATCCAATGGACAAACCACAACAGGAGATACCAATGGAGGAGCTGATGTAGCCATTTTCGGAACATCCAGTGTGGATGGCACTGGGAGAACCCCTAGATGAATTTGCATGTGAAGGAATCTCTGCATCATCCTGTCAACATCTGTCTTGGTGAGACTCCTTGATGAAGGAAAGAACCTGGAAGAGGAAGCCACTAAAGGTGATGTTGATGAGCAACTCTTCTGCAGGAAGGGTGAATGGAGCTGTGTGCTTACCGACTTCATCGTGGAGGATTCATCGGTGACCAGATTCGAATACGAATCAGACACATTTGTCTACAGATCTTCAGTTCTGGACCAAAGGGTGCTGATGGGACCAGAGACAATTTCCTGATCTTATATGATGTTTTTTCTGATGCTTTGTCTTTCTCCCTTTCATTTTGCCTTGCTTTTCCCCCGATTTAGCTGGGAACAGAAAAGGAGTAGAAGTGGAGACTGAAAACTATGTGGATATACCTGGTTGGTTAGGGATAAAGCTAAAAATAAATACTAATTTGTCCCTATGTTCCTGTAGGGCCCTGGTATCAAATGAGCCACCAGCCTCACATTCAACTTCTATATGAGATGGAGAGGCACACTAACTAACACAATACAGCCTTATCATAAAGAAAAAACTAGACAACTATCCTTACCAGCAAGAAACTATAAAGAAAGATAGAATAATTTTTAAGGTAGAAAATTTAGCTATAGCAAGCAGTGCTAGGAGGAGAATTATTTTTTTATTTTTAGCAATAATGTATGTGTGTGCGTGTGTATGTATATATATATATATATATATATATATATATATATATATATATACATATATATATATATATATATATATATATATATATATATATATATATATATATATATATATATATATACATATATATATATATATATACACACACACACACACACACACACACACACACACACACACACACACACACACACACACACACTAAGTGGAAAAGAGATGAAAGGAGGAAAAAAACTGCCAGATATGGCACTGCGACAAAAACATTAAAGCCTTAGCTGAGATTAAATGTTAGAGCCAATGAAAATGTGTCCTTCTCAACCACGTGAAGAGATGGATTATGGGTAGGGGAAGAGTTTGAGCCCTGGAGCCACAGCTTCTTAAAAGCACCCAAAGGCTGAATCGTACACACACAAAAAAATCAGATCTGCTAGATATACTGAGGTCTCAACAATGGAAACTAGTTAGAATTAAATATCAAGTATGTACAACTTTTCTAAAATGTATGGGTCACATCTTGACTGAAAACAGTACACAGTCAGATGTTGATAGGGTCAAAGCTACTAAGAACATGCAGAAAACTATTTACAAATCACTGACTTTGTGGTTCAAAGGCATGTTACAGTATCCTTCTCTTTCTATTTCACAACCATTAGAAATCACAGGAGAATATATATTGGAGTATGATGAAGCATAGTGCTGGTCTGTCAAAGAAGAAAACAGATCTATTTGTTGACATATTTGCTCACAATGGCACCAACTCCAGTACTGCAATGTGATGTTACAAACATATACTAGCAAGGTCTAGACATGGTGCTGTTACAGACTGCATTTATGCATCAAGGACTAAAATGCACATAAACACTGCATACAGAGAGAAAAAAGAGCTGTTTGTATAGCTCTGGCTCTCAAAATTTCTGCAATTATACCTATGTTATGAGCCCTGTAGTGGAAACAGACCATACACTATAAATTCAATGTACAAAGGTTCACAAGTTCTTACTGAGGTTAGGGAAAAAGGAGGCCATCAGGAAGCTCAACCACATCACCCAGAACTGATGCAAGACGAATAATGTCACCCATTAAGGAGACCTTATCTACATATCCCCACTAAATATTAGTCATCAGACATCCAGATTGGTTTTAAAGGTTGCTAAGAAATTATTCTGCTTGATATATCAGAGCAACCTATTCCAGAAACAGGAGATACATTGGACTAAGGATCTGTCATACCATACAAAGTTGTTAATGTATCATAAGTTTAGGTCTCTAGAATATGTGTTCACTTTACCACAGCTCATATTTAGGTAAAGCATTTCAAAAAGTGCTGGGACATTCACAGTATGGAAGGGTAAGCAGAGATCATCCATCAGGTGTCTGTATGAAACTGAGTAGAGACAGGGCCTTTAGTCAATCAGAGTTGCTAAGGGCACTGAGACCCAAGAGCTTCTTTGTATGGAAATATTAAGGCCTTTCAAGATTTGTGTGTTTATTGATGTACATGCGGAAGGGTCCATTATATTCAATGATGGGTCAAATAAGGAATAGGTTAAATGAAATCATAACTTCTTTGGACCCTGAAGAGATATGATGAATGATAGGTTATGCAAGGTATGAGGATTTTCTAACCACCACATAGACCTGGTGATTAAAGGAGAGTCTGCTCTGGATCTTGATAAGACCAGTACTCTATACCAAGCAGGAGTCCTTCTGGACACCCTTAGTGACCACCAACCCACCTTCTTACTAAAATACAAAATCCATGCCAACTCTACCCCACTAATACAAACTACATGGAACAAAAATAACTTTGACCCAAAGAAATTCAAACTCAGACTAAAATACCATAATTGGAACATACTAAAAGTACCCCTAGAAGAAGCTGTAATCCAATTCAGCAACACTTTTCTAAAAATCCTAGATGCCCATGCCTCACATTGTACCACAAAACTCAAAATGAATACTGCCCCCTGGATCACCAAAGAGACTAGAAATAAGATTTCTCAAAGGAATGGAGCTTGGCATCACTGGACAGCCACAAAAACTACAGCAACTAGAGAACAATTCCAAAAATGTAGAAACTAAACCAAAAAAGCTATTCTCCAGGATAAAAAGAATTATTTCTTTCATCTGCAAAACAGCCACCAAAACAACCCTTAAAAATTCTGGGCATGAATAAATAAACTACTTCACCCCGGCAAACCCTCCACCCCATCGCTAACCTCCACAGGCGAAATCACCGATATACCTGAATCATTCGACACATACTTCATAGAAACCATCTCTAAACTAGTTCAACAACAACCCACTACTACTACTACCAATATCACCAAACCTGCAGTCAGTCCCCAAACTACCTTCCAATTCCAACCCATCCCTACCAATTATGTCAATTACTATCCAAACTTAAACCTACCACCCTAGCAGCAGATGGCATCCCAGCAGAATACCTTCAGTTGGCTGCTAGTGAAATTGCCTACCCATTATCTATTCTACTTAACAGATCTATATCAGTAAGCACCATCCCACCAATCTGGAAAACCTCCTATATCCTTTACATAAAGGTGGAACATCCACTGACCTCACCAAATATCGCCCTATTGCCATCCTGTCCCCACTAGTAAAAATTCTTGAAAAATGTATACATTACCAACTTATCCCATACCTACTTAATAACCAACTTCTCTCTCTTACCAGCATGGAATCCGCCCTGCCCACAGTACAACCACAGTCCTTCTTTCCTTTACAAACCTCATCAACCAAAACAGGCACTTAGGTAAACTAACATCTGCCATATTCTTGGACCTGTCAAAAGGCTTTGATATGGTCAACCATCCCAAACTACTCCACTCCCTTACTAATCTTGGCCATAGTGATCAAGAACTAGCCTGGTTCCAAAACTATCCACATGGTAGACAACAAGCAGTTCGATGGGATAACAACCTATCCTCACTGCTGCCTATTACCACAGGAGTCCCACAAGGGTCCATTCTGGCACCCCTTCTATTCTCCATCTTCATTAATGATCTCCACAGCATATGCAAAGATGCAACTGTTATACAATATGCTGATGACTCAACATTAGTCTGCTCAGCCAACAACCCACACAAACTCCTCTCCATTACACAAAAAGCCTTCCAAATTACAGAAACCTGGTTTCTTAACAAAAACCTATTACTTAATCCCAAAAAGACCAAACTGTTGCTATTTAAACCAAACAAATCCATCTCAATGCACAACACATTCAATATTGTGTCCAGAGATGGGACTATCATCTTTCCAGACACTCATACTAAACTGCTAGGAGTGACCACTGACAACAACCTCAAGTTTGATCAACCTATAAATCAAACTATTAAAAATATTTACAAAAAAACTGGCCAGTCTTTATAAAAACAAATCATTTCTAACCCAACCTGCTAGAATAACCATAGCTCAAACCCACCTCCTCTCCACACTATTCTATGCCACTCCCATCTTCATCAACCTACCCAAAACTGAAATGGCCAAGCTTAACATCTGCTACAATCAAATTGCCAAATTTACTACTGGTGCCCACCACTGTCATTCACTAAATCAACTTAACTGGCTTGAATTCCCAAATCTCCTCTCATTCCATCAGCTTTCTTTTGCCCAGAAACTCCTACTACTTCCTGAAAAACCCAGCACTATCTAATCTACTTAAACTACAAACTAATACCAGACAACTTTGCTCTAGTGATAAAAGAGTAATCAAGGTGACCAAAAGCAATATCACAGCAGGTGACTCCCTCTTCCCTAACTACATCGGTAAAATTTGGAACTCATTACCTTCTGCTATTACCTCAGCCAACTCAATGGTTACAGTCAAAAAGCTACTAAAAGAACACCTAAAACTCGCATGGCTATGCCCTTGCTACCCACCAGGTTGACCCATATCATAGACACCCTCTGACCCAATTTCATGCTCCTTTTCACTTCGATCCCTTCAAGAAGAATCATAACTCCTCCTTATTGTGCCTCACCTGCGAACACCCACACCAACAGTCAGCAATTATACATATTCCAACTTTAAACCCAACCACATCTCACAAAACTAGCCCTAACATGCACTCCCAACCCCCTTTTACTTACATATGTCTCAATCAATGTTATTACTGGAAACCAGTACATTATAAGTACTACTTTACTCTAACTTAAACTATGGAATTTTGTTAAAACTTACGACTACCAGTGAATATTGTACTTTGTAACTTTAAAACTATGGAATCTTGTCAAATCATGTGTTTTCCTCTGAATACTTGCTTGCTATGTAGAAAGCTCATAAATGTTTGTTCTTAATCTGTGGAGCTTTTCTCCCCGGGCCTCCGCTGAAAATGGACATGTATCCAGTCGGTCTCTCCCGTTCAACAAATGTAAAATAAAAAAATAAATAAATACATACCCAGTTCCCTGACAACTGCATCAAATTAACTGGAATGTTACCTATATGGTAACGAGCAACACTTCTAGATTTAACAAATGAAACTATGCTGCAGTTTTCGATATCCATCCTAGTCTGCGATCATCGGTAAACTTGGTTAGCCATAGTCCTTTGATATTGACTTTACAGCACAGAAACAGGCACTTCAAATTGTCCTTAGAAATTCCTTATGTAAAGCACCATCACCTATACAGATGATATTACTATTCTTACAAAAATATATAACTACAAGTATAGCACAACCTAGTAAACTCAGCAAGAAGACAACCAGCAACATGGAAATTACTGAATAAATCAAGCTTCAATCACATTTGTGAAATATGGTTTTGCAAATAAAAAGTGGCTGAGAAAAGACTGGACTTTTGTTGACTTTCCTAAACTTGTAGGTGGACTGTAAAGCTTATACTTCTGCATTATGTTTTTAATGTTTTTAATGTTTAAAAGGACTGTAGTAAAACAACTTTGCTCTGATAAGTATTTGTACAAAACATTTAATTATAAAAACTGCATATTACATTGCAAAGCAGTTTTGTATAGTGTGCAGCCAAAGGTATTTTAAATGTGCAGGGGTAGTCTTTACAATGACTTCTGTATGCATTAAATATATTAAACAAGTACATTTTAGTTGTAAGAAATACACATTTTGCAGTATAAACAAGACAGGACAGGCTGAAAAGAAGCAAGTTTAAGTTAATATGCTGTGATCGGCGCTACTGAGGTGGGGTGTAGAAGTGTACTAATTATAAGTCGAACAAAGATGATAATTTCTTTTTTGTTTCTACAAGAGTATACGTCCACATGAATGTCCTTGGTTTAAGATAGGAACATTTTTTGTAAGCAAACAGGGTTGAAAAATAAGTAAAAATAATGAAAGTCATGAAAAATGCTAATCATCTTGCATCTGCAAATATATTACCTTGTTTTAATTCTCCATTAGCTAATGTTCTCAGTGACAGATGGGGTCTTAATGGAGAGATGAAAAGTCAACAAGCAAAGGAGAGTATTAGTGCTGAAACTGAATTCATTCTCAAGTCTTGGTGAGTACCTTCATGGGGTGAACCCTGTTTTCCACAAAATCTCACCAAGGCGACACTGGTATATAGAGTGTATTTATATAGCATTTATCATGGACAGAAGTAAGTCAAAAACAAAAAAAGATAGCTGGGTGCAAAAGACCCAGGATAAAAAGTGCCCAATCCTGGTAGGCGCACTGGTGCCAGGACTGGAAAAAATGACAAGTGTAGAATCCTCAAAATATGGAAATATTCTTACAATGGGGCTAGGCCAGGCCCAGGGGGAGGATGGCCCCCCTATTGTTGAAGGAAGTAGCAGTCCACAAAAATCACAAAAATTGATTGGCCAAAGAAAAGCCATAAAGACAACAGAGTGGACTATTGAGGACAAGAAAGAAATTATGTATTGTTACTATTATGTAAAAAGCCCAGAATTTCCAGATACAAGATATACAAAATGATTAAGACAGAAATTAGAGGAAAGAAACATACTTCCGCAGAAAAAACTGTCAGAAGCTTCAAATAAAAAGTTGCGCTAATTAATACAACAGATTTTTGAAAAACACTATACAGGATCTGTTTGGAAAAAGAAGCATCTGAGGAAGTGCGAAAATATAAACAACAAAACTTAGAGATATTTGAAAAATATAAAAAAGAAATATGGACATGAGAAAGAAAGAGAGATTTGGCATGGTGCAATATTTATGCAAAGGAGAAAGACAAGTTAACTAATATACAGAAGGCAGTCTCAAAGATATTTGAAGCGAAATACAGGCAAAGGCATCCAGATATGGAAAATTTCAAAATAAAAAAATCAGTATCGCAAAGATGTAATGTGGAAAAGATTAGTAAAGCAGAAGTTAAACAAATATAAGTTTAAGTCATGTAGTGCCTGCAAAGTGAAGGATTTAATATACAAGGTCTAACACAGGCTACATCACAGCATGATAGAGTGAGTCTCCAAAATAAGGAAAAGCAAGAAGATCAGGAGACATGTGAAGAAGAAATATGGACATGGGAAAGGAAAAGAGATTTAATATGGTACAATATTTATGCAAAGGAGAGTGCAAAACTAACCAATACAAAAAGAGCAGGACCAAAGATATTTGAAGAGAAATACAGGCAAAGGAATCCGGATATGGAAAACTTTACAATAACAAAATAAAGTAGAAAAAGAGATTAGTAATGGGGAAGTCAAAGAAATAGAAATTGAGGTTAAGGAGCAGCTGCAAAGAGGAGGATTCAGTGTAGAAAATTGAATGTAGAAAGCACCACAACAGGATAGAGCAATGGATATCCAAATTAAGGGGAAATCAGTGGAACAGGAAGCAATTGGTCAGGTGCCATATCAAGATATTTTGGAGCCTTCCACAGGAAACCAGTATAAACGTTCACGTGAAGCTACACAGCAAGGAAAGAACAGGAAACTGTGGAAACTCTGATGCAGTCAATGTTGAGGAGTGACAGGCCAGTGAGTTCCCATATGACAGGGCAACAGATGACACAGGATGAAACTGAAGAGAATGTGCCATTGGAAGATGCTACAGAACTTTCTACAGAATGCCCACATGAAATGGAAAATAAAGGATGTGACCTCAGTTTGGAAGAAAATGAGCTAAGAGAAGAGTTGCTTGATTTAATGGACATGGATAGATATACTAAGATCAATGACAGAAATAGACTGCAGAAGGTTAATAAAACCCAAAAAGTAAGAAGTCTGATAAAACAAATTAATGCAGTAATTAGGACTGTCCATAGAGATCCAGGTGATATAACAGAAGTAAACAGGATATATTACTGTGCTGCTAAATTAATAACTGATAAAGTTCTACCACAAGATTACAGGGTAGTGAGGGAAAGGAAGGGAAGAAATTGAATACAATCATGGAAGTATTGAATAGAGAAAACTCTAAAGCAAGGAACACAAGAAGTGTCACTGTTAGAAGATTATAGAAGAGGGTATAGATCAACAAAAGTACTAAGAAGATAGATGTAATTAAAGCAATGCACAGTATTAGAACAGACCAGGATCTATCATGCACTACTGCAAATAAACTAAAAATGTCAGCACAGGCGGAAAAACTTAGAAGATACACAGATAACATAAGGGAAAAGTACAAAATAAGCAATTTATTGATGACCCAAAAAAAGTTTTAGAGAAAATTTGGAAATAAGGTAAAAGGAACTGAAAGACCGCCAAAAAAAGAGGAAGTAGATACATTTTGGAGAAGTATCTATGAAAATCCTGTGGAACATAACAAAGATGCTAAATGGAAAGAAAAAGTAAAATAAAGAATAAGAAGTTTAAAGGTACAGGATATGAAATGGGATGAAATAACAGCCAGAGAGATTGAAACAAAGTTAAGAAAAGCCTCTAACTGGAAAACCCCAAGCCCAGATGCAGTACCTAACTTTTGGTTAAAGGTACTAACATCTTTGCACAAGGATTTAGTTATGAGTAAGAACTATTTATATGCACACCTCAAACAGACACCACACTGGCTAACAACAGGCAAAACAATGCTCTTACTTAAGAGTGAACCTGCAAGCTATCCTAAAAATTATAGACCAATAACTTGTCTTCCGACAACGTATAAACTATACATGGGAATTGACGCCTATAGAGTTTATAGTCATTTAGAAGAAAACTCAATTATGGCAGTAGAACAAAAGGACAATAAAAGAAAGTCATATGGAACAAAGGATCATTTACTGTTTAATAAAGTTATAGTGGAGAACTGAAAAAAGGGGAAGAGTCTAAGTATGGCATGGATTGACTACAAAAAAGCATATAGCATCCCACATTCATGGATAAAAGAGTGCTTAAAATGTATAAGATACACCCTACACTGATTGACTATATTACAGTAACCATGAAACAATGGCAGACCACTTTGCAATTAAGCCATGATAAAAGACAAATTATTATCCCAGGGATAAAAATTCAAAGGGAGATATTCCAGGGTGACTCTCTGTCACTGTTGCTATTCTGCCTTGTCATTAATCCATTAAGCTGTTTACTTAACAGCTTAGGCCATGGCTACAATTTGGCTCCTAGAAAACAACAAAGTCTAATGACTTCTCATCTTCTCTTTGTCGATGATTTAAAACTGTATAGCTTATCAGATTAGGAACTGAAAGCACAGCTGCAGGTTGTCAAAACTTTTTCAGATGATATTAGAATGTCATTTGCTCTTGATAAATGTTCAAAAGCAACCTTTAAAAAAAGGAAAACTGCAGCACGGGGAAAACATCAGTTTGGGACAACAATGTGACACAAAGGAGCTTGAGCAAGAGGGAGTTTTGATCAAGAACGAATGCAGGAATGGTTAAGGAGAAGCGAATTCAAACCAAGAAATGAAAGGTTAATATCTGCAGCCCAAGATAGTGGGCTACGTACACGCTGGTTTACAAAGTCCATTGAACATGTGGGAGAAACAGACAAATGTAGGTTTTGTAAAACCGAACTGGAAACAGTCACACACCTTGTTGCAGGTTATGACACACTAATAGCAGAAAGACTGTATACTGAAAGGCATAATAATGTGGTGAGACTGTTGCACTGGGGATTGTGAAAATATTATGGTATCGAACTGGCTGAAAAACAATGGAAACATAAGCCACAAAGCATCATAGAAAATGATGAAGTTTATATCACCTGGGATCACCCATTACCAACAGTTCAAAAGAAAGATGCTAGAAAACCAGATATAGTGGTCCAAGAAAAGAACACAAAAGTAGCATTGATCATTGAAATCGCCACACCCAGTGACTATAGTGTCTTGCATACAGAGAGACACAGTCATAAAATACCATGATCTGCAGGCAGAAACGAGAGCAATGTGGAAGAAAGATACCCTGACAGTTCCAATACTAGTAGGAGCAACAGGTCTTATAAAAAAGGGTTAACAATCATATTTAGATATGTTACCAATCCATGTAACACTGTATAAATTGCAGGAGGAGTCATTACTGGGCACATTGCAGGTGCTGCGAAGAGCACTTTTGGCTGACATCAAAGACTGAAACAATACTAATTTCATGAACATTAATCATACTTTGACTTAGGAATGGGGTCCATTCCTGTCATGGTATTAGAAACTCAAAAGATTTGGAGAAATTAGAAATGACAGATGAAATGTCTGTAGCTGAAGGCAGTTAGCCAGGCAGATTGGGTAAATTCTGTTCAGAGTGAACTTTAGAAAGATTCCTACAAGCATTTGCAAGTTGTTAGCTTTTTTTTACATGGTTGACTGCTTTTACATGGAGACAAGCTGTCTGGACATCCAAGCAATTAATCTTCATAGTTCTGAGCATTCTTTGCTGAAGGAAATGCAAAATGTAAAGGTACAGTGTCAATAAGTTCAGTGATAAAGTTTGAAATTATGGCAAGTGAATAAGAGATGGTAGTCTCCCTAGCAGCCTTAATACATGAATGTATTTAATAGAACTGTGAATAATTTAGTTTTATTTAAAGACAGCCAGTGCACTTTTCTTAGGGATAAAATTTATGTTTTTCTGACAATATACAGACTGTTTTTCACATGTGGAAGGAGAATATAGTCAAGAAAAGAACAGACAGTAATCGTGTAGGTAGTAACAGAGGCAATACCATGTGCTTTAGTATGGGTAACCTTAATTTTAAATTAGGTTATGCCTGTGGGTGCAACTATTGAGATGGGGAATTTGTCCCCATCTGTGGGGGTTAAACTTCATTTATTGAAAATGTTCATAGTTTTGTGTGTTTGTTTTAAGTTACTATGGGATGGGGGTGTTTTGAAAATGTATTTAGTGTTTTGTTTGAGGGTTTTTATTAAAACAAAACATCTTGAGAAATGTGACATGGGTTAAAATGGAGATAAGAAGAAACAACTGCACAAAAGATCAGCCTGCCAAACAAGGTGTGAATGCAAGTCAAAAGTTGGAAATACACATTCAAAAAATTGTCATATATAATAAGAGGGAACAATACTTTTTTTATAACAATGGCTGCCCTATACATAGTATCCTCAAACGTAAATGACCTTAAAGATATAGATAAAAGGGGTAGTATTGAATTACATTAAGAAATGCAAAGTGCAAACAGAAATGCTGCATGAGACTCATTTGGAAAAAATTAGCATGTGAATTTAACAAAGAAAGGATTTCAGGATATATTCAGCAGAATACCAGGGACAAAGGAAAAGGGATGTAATAATACTGATTACTAGAGGGGCTCCAATAGTAACAGAACAGGAAAAAAAGACAATAATTGTAGATCTGTGGTGGTAAAGGGCTAGTGGCAAGGGAGGAGGATAATGCTGACATATATTTATAGTCCATTAAAAACAGCTATAAATGAACTTAAGAAAAGAAGAAAATTTTGCAAGAAATAATACCTACCTGAACTTACCATAAGAGAAGGTGTTCAAATGATCACTGCTGCAGTAGTCTTAGCTATATCGATTATAGCCTGCCAAGGATATAACAGCCGGCCAATTTACAAAGCTGCAGGGCATGTTCCAAGTGTGCCAACTGTCAGGTGGCTTGAGCTGAGCTGACTAAAAGACAAGTTCAAGTGCAAAACCCTATAGAGCTTTCCTGCCAACTGAGAAAGGAAAGTGGATCTCTAAAAGGTCAATATTACTAACAACAACAAAATTTCCACACCCTGGCATAAAAAAAAACAAAACAAAAAAAAAATGAAGATGATAGAGGGAGGTGGCAGCTACTGCAGCAGTTGTCACTCACACATCTACTGTTATGGGAAGTTCAATTTACGCAACTCTACTATGTTCATCATATTGATCACAGCTGCAGTAGCCTTAGCTACATGAGTAGATTACCTTAGCTAACCACATGTGAGACATGTATGAAGAGTTCAGGAGCCCCAAGAGAATGGTCCTAGCAAAGCTTTATCTGCAACTGGAGAAAGAATCAGTCTTATAGTACTTTGTAAAAGTATGTACAGATTACCAAGTAGCAAGTTCTAGAATATTTCTAGAATCTAACCCTTTCCAAAAAGCCACAGATGAAGCCAAGAACCTGGTATGTTAGGCTTTCACCCTGCATGGAACAGTTTTGTTATGGTGAGTATAACAACTGGTAATAGCCTTAGACAACCATTTGAAAATAGTCAGTTTTGAAAAAGTTGTCTCTTCTTCTTACCTTCACAATAAAAGAACACGATTTAAAGATCAGAAAGATTTAGTTACGTCAACACAGTACCCGAGTTGTCTGTGAACATCTAAAGTATGGAGTGTCCTTTCTCTTTCATTTTTAGGTTCAGGAAAGATAGACAGTTTGGCTTAAAGTAACTTTGGATACCATTTTAGGCATAAAAGAAGGATTTGTTCTCTATGAAACCCTGTGGAAAATGAGAAAAGGTTGGCTCACCTAAAGATTTTCCAACTCTGATACCCTTCTTGCAAAGGTCAGAGCAATTGGTAAAACTGTTTTCCACATTAAATTCCTCAAGTCAGCCAGTTTAGCTGGTTCAAATGGAGCAAGAGTTAGCTTCTCTAACACAAAATTAGGATTCCAAAGAGGGGCCACCAGTTTTTTTTACAGGCCTCTTATGCAAAACCCCTTTCAAGAACATTTGGCATGAGACTGCATTGAAAGAGGAAGATCCATGGGCTGACATGCTGAAATGACTGATAAATGAACCTTGACAGGGTAATAAGAAAGGCCATAGAATAGTAACTTACACTAATATTGTACAAATAGAGAACAAACCCTGAGCAGGTGTTAGTTATGCTGTTGGCAATAACTAGATAACCTTTTTTCTGTTTGCTAATATATTATTTACTCCTTCATTAATACTTAATGCATATCCTCAGTAAACAGGTGCATAAAAGAATCAGGACCCTATCATCCAGGCAGTCAACTGAAGATAACTGATGTCAGGGTGTATCAAAGACACTTGTTCTGTGTGAGTACATCCAGTCAGTGAAGCAGCTTGTAGTAATTGCCGCTTAGCCATTTCCAAAGGAAGGAAGAACTATGGTTCCCTGGACCAGAAGAGAGTCATCACAGTGGTCTTGGGGAATTCCTTCTGAATCTTCAGATGTACCCTGAATATTATTGAAAAGGGCAGAAAAGCATACAGGAACATTCCTGTTCAAGGTAAACAAAAGTCATCAGTCTTCCAGGCCTTCTTGAATGGAGTACTGGAACAGAATCTTGCCAGCTGATCATTCAGAGAAGAGGAATACAGGTCTACCTAAAGATAACCCCATAGATGGAGCAAATCTTGGAAGGCTTCCTGATCTAGTTTCCACTTATGATTGTCTGCTCTGGTCCTGCATAACTTATCTACCACACAATTCTGCTCTGATGGAATATAGGATGCATGCAGAGTGAGATTGTGCTGTGAGGCTATATCTCAAGCTAACATGGCTAGTCTGCAAAGTGGGCACAACTTGGTTCCCTTGCGTGCTCATGAAATACATAACTGTGGTATTGTCTGTAACCATGTGAAGAGGTCCCAGGGACAATAAATGTTGATAGAGATGAATACCTTGATCAGGGCAAGCATCTCCTTGATATGTATGTGATTCCATCTGTCCTTTGTGTCCTACACACCCTGTACTTTTATGCCTCCAGAAACTGCTCCCCAAGCAAACTCAGAAGCGTCTGTGGCTACAAACTGCTTTTCAGCAGGGAGGTAGAAGGGAAGACATGAATTTAAGGACATCTGTTGTATCCACCAAACATGTTCTCTTCTGACAACCCCAGCATTGGTATACGAAAAGATAAAGGGTGTTGATGCTGGAACCAAAGGGAAATCAGATAGCATTGTATCTTTCTAATGTGGAGTCTTGTCAGGAATATCATGATAATCATAGATATCATGAGACCCAAAATCCTGAGGTATTCCCCCTCCCAGTGTCAAACATCTGAGGGGGAAACCTTAGAAATAGATCTATATAAATATCTATTTTTTTTTCCTGTGGAAGAAAAGCTCTTTGAACTGAGGTGTCTAGCTGACATCCAAAGAACACAATCCTGTGCAAGGATTCAAGAAAGACTTTTGAATATTCACTTGGAATCCCAGCTTATATAAGTAATCTTTCACGCAACACAAAATTTGTGACATTTGGAAAAAAACCATGCAAAGAAAAGCAGTTGTTTAAATATGGAAAAATGTGGATACCCTGTAGCCTGCAATGAGCGATAAAGTACAGTTGTGTACACTTACCATAAATGTAGATGTTAGAGTGTATTCACTGTTGCAGTCATTACATTTGGGTAATCTGCTGGCAGGTTGCCCTCAGTCGGCTTGAATTCCAAAGTCTTGGGTCCTGCGTCGGTTGCTGTCTTCTCTTCCATGACGTCAGGTCGTCAGGGGTATAAAACATGCAGCCGACGCCATTTTCTTTAGTTTTACTTGCTCCAGATGTCAGGTGCCCCCAAAAATGTAGCAAAAATATATAAAAATATATATATGTTTACATGCATCAATATAAACTTTACCTTCATCTACAAGCAAATACACCACATAGGTTGTAGAAGATGGAGAAGGAAAGGTAAACTCCAGAATGACTGGGGGATGGCGGGCAGGTAACCTGGACTGCAACAGTGAATACACTCGAACATCTACATTTATGGTAAGTGTACACAACTGTACTATGTTCTTCGTGTTTCACTGTTGCAGTCATTACATTTGGGTAGAATCCCAAAGCTATGGTTGGGAGGCTGGAGCTAAACAGCATTAGGTGCGGTTATAAGGCCCTGCAGCACTGCAGTGGCAAAGCCTGCCCTGGACTTAGAGTAGAGAGGCAAATGATAATGCTTTGTAAAGGTGTGAACAGAACTCCAAGTAGCAGCCTCTAGAATGTCTTTGGTTGGTACTCCTCCGAAAAAGGCTGCTGAAGTAGCTGCAGCTCTGGTGGAATGAGACCTAATGGCCTTGGGCACAGGTTTACCATGGTGTAAGTAGCAGAAACAGATGCAGTGGCTTATCCACTTTGAAACTGTCTGCTTTGAAATAGTCTTTCCTTCTCATCCTGCAGCATACATCACTAGTAATTGCTCAGTTTTTCTTAGAGCTTAAGTCCTGCTCAAGTAGAATCTAAGCTGTCTGTGTACGTCCAAGGAATGCAGAATTCTCTCCCCCTTGTTCTGCGGATTTGGATAAAAGGCCGGCAGATGAATTGTTTTGGTTAAGAGCCACACTGGAAACCACCTTAGACATAAATGTAGGATTTGTCCTCAGAGACACCCTGTCTGGGTAAAATATGATAAAAGGCTCTACAGCCATGAGGGCCTGTAGCTCTGAAACTCTTCTTGCTGAAGTAACTGCTAGCAGCAGAGCTGTTTTCCATGATAAGAACTTTATATCAGCGGTAGCATCTGGTTCAAATGGAGGCAGGGTGAGCTTTTCCAATACATAATTGAGGTCCCATGCAGGTAATGGTGCTCTTCTAGGAGGCCTTAAATGTTTAGCTCCTCTAAGATACTGCTTTAGTAAAGGATGAGAAAAGATTTGTGGCTCTGTATTGTAATGAGCCGAAATAGCAGAGGCATGGATTTTAATTGAAGAGAAAGATAGGCCTTTGTCAAGCATCTCAGTTAAGTATTGTAATATCTGAGGAATATTTGGTTCTGCTGTATCAGTTCCTTTTGCTTGATTCCAAGCACATAATCTCTTCCATTTATCAGCATAAGATTTTCCAGTACTAGGCCTTCTGGCTTCCAAAATGACATCCATCACAGGTTTACTGACAGGAGTTGTTTGCATAACTACATGATCAGCCATGCTGCCAGGTTCAGTGTCTGTAGTTGATTGTGCAGGATCTGATTGTTTTGCTGGGACAGTAGTTGAGGTCTTTGAGGTAAGGTCCAAGCTGGGTATTGAAACAAGTTCCTTAGGACTGGGTACCAGCATTGGCGGGGCCAGTCTGGGGCAATTAGTATTATCTTTGGTTTCTCTTGTCTGACTTTTAGGAGGACCTTGGGAAGAAGAGGCAGAGGAGGGAAGGAGTAAACTGATAGATTTTTCCAACTGAAGGATAGAGCGTCCACTTTCCATGCTTGTCTGTGATAAGTCCTTGTGCAGAATCTTTTCAATTGATAATTTTGAGGAGAGGCAAATAGATCTATGTCTGGGTTCCCCCATTTCTCCGTTATCATGCTGAGGACTTGTGGATTTAGTTTCCACTCGTGAGGGTCCATAAGGAGTCTGCTTAAATAGTCTGCCAGAGTATTTTGCTTTCCTGACAGGAATTGAGCTTGGAGATGTATTTTGTAGGTCAAAGCAGTGTCCCACAGTGCCATGGCTAATCTGCAAAGGGGGTATGAGTGTGTGCCCCCTTGCTTGTTTATATAATACATGACCGTGGTGTTGTCCGTCTTTATCAGTAGTTGTCCTGGATGAAGTAAGTCCTTGAAGGCTGTTATGGCATTTTGAACAGCTAGCATCTCTTTCTGGTTGATATGTAGATGCAATTATTTTGGGGTTCATATGCCCTGAATGCATCTTCGTGCCATGTGGGCTCCCCAGGCATAATCTGATGTGTCTGTTGTTAAGGTTTGGCTGGCAGGGGGTAGAGTGAAGGCCCATCCCATATTTTGGTGACATGCTTTTGCCCACCATAGAAACTCCTGTTGTAGGCAGGGTATGAGAGGAAACATTGTTTCCAGACTCTGAGAATGTTGACTCCATAAACTTTTTAGGTACCATTGAAGTCTCCTCATATGCAGTCTTGCATATGGAATCAGCAGGAATCAGGATGCCATGAAGCCCAAAACCTGCAGAATTTGTCTTGCAGATAACTGGGTTTTTGTCGCTATCAGTTTGAAGTAAGTAGTCAGTTGCCATTGCTTGTCTGGCGTGAGGTAAGCCATCTGGGCAGTTGTATTCAAGCTTGCACCCAGGAAAGTTATCTTTTGAGAGGGTACCAGTTGTGATTTCTTTTCGTTTATCGTGTACCCTAGGCATGTTAGAAGCCTTTTCACAAATGTCAGGTGTTGAAGAAGAATGTCCTTGCTCTCTGCTTGAATGAGACAGTTGTCCAAGTAAGGGTATATTTGTATACTTTTTTGTCTGCAAAATGCAATTACTGGTGCCAGGCACTTTGTGAAGACCCTGGGCGCAGTAGATAAGCCAAAGGGCAGTGCAGAGAATTGGTAATGCATTAAGTCAGCCTTGAATCTGAGGTACCTTCTGCAAGATTGTCTTACTGGGACATGCAGGTATGCCTCTTTTAGGTCTAATGTCACCAGCCAAGCATTCTTGCCCAGCATGGGCAGAAACTGCTGTAAAGGCAGCATTTTGAATTTTGGAATGTTCATGTATGTATTCAAAATTGATAAATCCAGTATTGTCCGCCAGGCCTTGTCCTTTCTGGGTACCAAGAACAGTCTTGAGTAAAAACCTTGTCCTTTTTCCTGTTCTGGTACTGGCTGAATGGCCCCCATAACCATGAGGGACGTAACCTATTTCTGTGCCTCTGCTCTTTGATTTTTGGGCAGATCTGGCCAACCGTTTGCTATTGGCAGAGTGTGGAAATGGAATCTGTATCCCTGTGATACTATGTTGAGTACCCACTTGTCCTTGGTTATTAACTGCCAATTTTGAGCAAAAAGTGCTAATTTTCCCCCTAAGGGTGCTGCCAAAAGATAAGTGCTTGGTGTAGGCAGAGGGACGTCCTTGGGACTGTTTTCTGTAGGTTTGCATTTTATCTCCTCCAGATTTGGAGGTAGAAGCGCCCCATTGCTTTGACCTGAATGAATCTTGCGCCTGGCATCTGGAACCCTTAGGGCGTCTGGATTTGCCCCTTTGAGCTCTGTCTGACACAGGAAAGGACCAATTCTTTGTAGGTCAGTGTCTACTAAATCTTGGTGGCTGCACTTGTAAGAAGTCTTTAACAGTTTGCATAGACTTAGCTTTGTCTTCCATTTTCTTTAAAACCTCTTCTGCCTTAATACCAAACAGAGTATCATGCTGTAAAGGTGCATCTAGCAATTTAGCTTTAACATGACCAGGCAAATTTTGTTCCTTTAGCCAGGCATGCCTCCTAATCACAGTTCCAATAACTGCGGCCCTGCAGGAGGCCTCTAAGGAGTCAAAACCACATTGCAAAGTATGCTTTCCAACCTGTTCAGCTGCATGTAATAATTCCTGCAATTCTTTATTTTCTGCACATTCAGAAATCAACATCATTTTCTGTTTCAGCAATACCATAACATGTTGTTGATACTTAAGCATATGAAATTGACAGTTTAAGGCTTTGATTGCCAAGGTTGCAGATGTATAAGCCTTTTTTCCCCATCTGTCCAGTGCCCTTGAATCTCTGTCAGAGGGGGTAGGATTTTTTGCTGTTGAGGCCTTAACTCCCTTTGGACCCTGTGAAATAGTTTCAGGATCAGCAGCAGGGTTTCTAAATAAAAATTTATGTGAGTCAGGGACCCTGTAATATCTGTCAGGCTTACTGGGAGCCGGAGGTAAGAAGTCAGGGGGTCAAGCTTGACTCCGAAAACACATCATCCACAATGTCTAAAACAGGGGGAATGGCTAAAGGCCTGTGCTGAGGGAGAAGGGAATCCCTGAGCCTCTTTTTTGATTCTGAGAATTCTTGACTCTCCCAGTGAAAAATGGTCCCTCAAAGTATGCAAGGGTTTCCCCAAATGAATAATCCTCAGGAGGAGAAGCAAATGGTATAGACTCCACTGCATCAGAGTCCTCATATGGAGGTATAGATAATTCCTGATCAGAAGAGGAATCAGAAGAAATAGAAACCTGATCTGAAGATTCATAATCACTATCTTGCCTAGGCCTCTTATCTGGAGGAGGATGGGTACACCTGATCAAGGTAATAAGGTCTTCAGCCATTTTAATCATCTGTTTTTTAGGCATGGAGGCCTGTGCACGTGGCTCATGCGTCGTTTTTTTAATTTTAGAAGATGCTTTTGTCTTTGGTCTTGCAGCTGTCGTCGGTTTGATATACAAATGTTGAGGTCTGAACACACCCTCAGAAGCCGGTGCCTGTTCAGCGGCTCCGGAGCCATCCGAGGGAGATACATCCGTCGGTCCAATACCTTGAGTATCTTGCGGCATGCCGGACTCCACATGGGTGTTGGTTGAGGCCTGGGACTCGAAGGTAGCGGGTATCAGGGGCTGCGAAAGCACCTCACTTTTCTTTCTTTGGCACTAGGAACATCCTTAGGGGAAAAAAAAAACTTCCCTATCTGGGAAAGAGGAACTGGTTATATCGCTCCTTGGGAAAGCTTGTGATAAAGAACTGGTGAAAACAAGAGAGTGTCACCTGCAGGATGAGAAAAATGAACCCATGGAAAGGACGAATTTACTCCCACTTCCATCTGTAACCTTAATTAATGATTTTCAGAACTCATTTTTCTGAAACAATCCACTGCTAGAGAGAAAAATGGCGACTCAGACATTCTGGAAGAAAAAGGAGGGCCAAGGTGGGAGGGTCATAGGGTCTCTTGAAGAATCATTCAGCCTTTTTGGACTGTCCTTGGTTTTGGGAGTTTCAGGACTAGTTTTTGAGAGGTCTATATTATAACATCAAAGTTCGTAAACAGTGGATGTTATAATATCGAACCCTAAACACCAAAATCTGAAAACATCGAACAGTCAGAATAGCGAAATTTTTACCAGGGAAAAAAAATTGCTATTCCGAGAAACATACACACAACACAAACACACACAAAAAACAGCAATCCACACACATACACTTAAAAATCTTAACCTAAACTAAACTTTATATAACACTACTAGCTATCCACTTACCTTAACCTAACCCTAAGGTCCGTCACTGTCGCACACTCACCTCACCAAAGCGCTAACCCTAACTCACCTAACCCGCCCTAACCCTAACGTCCACAGAACCGCACACTTACCTGACCCGCGCCCTAACCCTAACTCACCTAACCCGCCCACTAACCCTAACCTACACACAATCACACACTTACCTGACCCATGCCCTAACCCTAATGTTCACACAACCGCATACTTACCTGACCCACTCCCTAACCCTAACTCACCTAACCCTAACCTACACACAATCGCACGCTTACCTGAACCCGACCCATAACGTTCCAACATATCGAACGCTGAAAACAGCGAAGCCACAACAAAGGCCCACCAAATTCTTTCCCTGGGAATGAATTCGGTGTCCTGCACCTTTCCTGTTTTCAGCGTTCAACATTACGGGTTCGATATTATAACATTCGATCTTTGCAAAATTCGATGTTATAATATAGACCCGTTTTTGAGACCCACTTGTCATTTCTTCTTAAACGTCCATTTACCTACACTTTTTTTAGACTGTGTATTCTGGGGTTTTTTTTGCCAAAATTGAATAAGGAAATAGAAAATCCCTTGGACAATTTGGAAAAGGTGGACTGAAAAATCTTACGAGACTCCCTGAATTGCTTGCTCCTTTCATCACACTTTTTGATCACCTCTGCAGCACAATGGCAAAACACTAAATCTAAAGGAGAATTTAAAATAAAAAGTTATGTACTCAACATAACATTCCATCAGTGTTGTCCATTTTCATTCTTCCTCAACTCATGGGTTTAGATCTAATACTCGGGATATGACTCAGCCGCTTCTTCCAAATCTTAGGATCCTAAAAGTCTTGAGCTCCTCCCCCTCACCCATACTGCCTCACCAAACTAACATACATCAGATCTAACAGGAGACAACGACCAACCGTGCAGTGTAAACATCTCACCAAACAAATAAACCAGAGTAAAGCAGTCCAAAAAAGTAGAATGATGAGATGACACCAGGTTCTCAGCATAAAACGAAGAGTCTTTTATTTTAAAACAACATAAGCGCTTTCACAGCTCTTGCTGCTTCTTTAGTTGTCAGTATAAAAATGCAGTCACACACACAGCAATTTATGCAGAAATTCAACTAGCAAATCAATCAATTAAGCAATTATGTATTAAAAAGATACAAACAATAAATGTAATAAAAATTTTTTAAAATAAGAAATAAACTTAAAATCAACTAATGCACATAAGTGTATGTAAAGTTCATCTTAAAAAGTGAGCGTGTCTGTAACAAAGGTTTAAGGGGGACTTTGTCGTTTAGTCCTGAGCCATAATCAGCCCTTAACCTAGCTATCCACTTGCTCTCTAAGCTTTCAGTAGCATTCCTAACATCACCCAGCCTCTTAGTAGCTGCTACCTGTGCTATAACTTGAAACTTAAAACAATGTGTGTGTGAAGTGAGCTTCACATGTTTAGAAAGAGCACTGCACTCAGTAACATTATTTATATGTCTTAAGCGTTCTACTATACGTTCCTTCAACTATCAGTCTTGTCTACATAAAAAGTTGTGCAGGTGGTGCAGCACGCTAAATAAACCACATGAGAAGAAGTACACGTAGCTTGAACATCAAACACATACTGTTTACCCTGATCTGGATGTATAAACATACTAGTGTCAATATAACTGCAGCACTTACAAGTATGACATGGTCTAGTTCCTTTATAAGTGGAACACATTTTATTCCTAGTGGTTTTATAATCAATAAACTGTTTTGGATAACAAAGCATCTGTTTTAAAGATCACTTGTTCTTAAAGATAAAGTTAGGTTGTTCACCCACTATCTTTTTAAGATCATTATTCTTTGTTATAATGGGCCAATGCTTACTTATAATATCCAAGACATACCCTGTAGTGTAAGAATAAGTCACCAGTACCCTGCATTTACCATCATTCAGTCTCTTGGGGTGAACATAAGGTGGATTTGAAGAAAAGAAGGGTCTGCCTCTACCCTCTCTAACATCAGAGACTTTATTCAATACTTGTTGTACATTACACCTCTTATAGCCCCTATCCACAAACTTACTCTCCAGATCTTTCATTTCAGCCATAAAGTTGCCATCACTGACATTCACCCTTGAGACTCTAAGTCCTTGCCCTTGTACTATGTTATCAAATACATATTTAGGGTGCATGCTTGTTCGGTGTAAAAAGTTGCTCCTGTAACAAGGTTTCCTGTATAGTGAAGTATCCATCTGTCAACTGCTTGAAACTCTGATAAGTACATCTAAGTAACTAATCTCTACCTTGGAATACTAAGCTGTAAATCTCAGAAATGTAGCACTAGCATTAATCTCTTCTATAAACTTAGCCAACTCATAACTAACAGTTCCAGTTTGACTGTATCTTTATACATAATAACGACACCACTGCCCCTTTTGTTTGGTCTTTCTAATCTAATTATGTTAGATCCATTTGTAATAATTTCCTTGTCTTTGATGTGGGGCTTTAGCCAGCTTTCAGTTATTACTGCAATGTCAGGTAAGTAGGAGAAAAGAGTTGCATGGAATTCAGTAATTTTATTTATGATACTATGGAGGTTAAAGTTTATAAAGACTTGGTCTGTGCTGTTGGTCTTTGGAAGTGGGGGTGGTGGTTAGCAGTATATTGGGGAGAGACTGGTGGAGTGTTGGGTGGGAAAATGGTTGGGTAATGAGGGGTGTGGGTGAGAGGGCCAGGGTTGGGGTGGAAGTCATCCTGGAGTTTAATTTGTGTTATACTGTATACATGAGTTGTCTGAATTTATTGGTAAGTTTTACATATCTGTGAGTGGAAGGGTAAGTCCCATGTGTGGGTAAATGCTTGAAAGGTAGGAGATGAAAGGTAGTTGCATTTTAGAGCTGTGAGCTAATGACTGCATATATGTAGGTGTGGCTGTTGGAGGAGGATAGAGGGAGAGGAGGTAATTGAAGGTGAATGATGGTGCATGAGTTGAGGGAGGTGGAGCTAAACAAGAGGTATAGTAGGTGGAGTAGGAGAGTATTGGCTAGCAAGGTGTTAAGGTGGGACATAGTGGATGTTTGGAAAAGTGTGGTGTAGAAGTGAGTGGAAGGGGAGGGGATTGAGGAAGGTGTTTTATTGGTTGGAGGTAGAAGGGTTTTTTTTAGGTATAAATCTAGGGAAAGGAGGGGGTGGGTGGGAATGGGGGTAGGGTAGGGAAGTGGAGTGAGCCCAGAGCGAAGCAGAGGGCAAACAGTGCGGGATGCACTGGCCTGCAAGCAGGTGTGAATCTCAGAGACAAAACTGAGAAAAACAAAAAATATCTCCACAGGTATTGTTAATTTTGCAGAAAATAATATATGTCAACAGCCGACAGTCCAGTGAACAAAACTCCAAAAGCTGAAATGGGAGTTTGTTACCTACTTGTGACTAGAGTAGAGAAACTAGGTGAGTATTGCTATATATGACATAACCTATGCAACATTAAATAAATTACTCAATTCCTTTTTTTTACACAAGAAACATCTTTATTAAACCATTACTTACGACATAAGCAACCATACATTTATGTAAAAGAAAGCAATCTTAGTTGCAGGCATTTCACATCACAAACCATACTGACATACTCTCAGTTGCAGACATTATACGTCACTTATAATCCACCCAATCATTTTCAATCAAACATTACACAACTCATTTAAGTCATGCTTTCTTTTAAACCTCATTCCTCCCCTATATGTATTGCTCCACCAATTCCCATTTTTCCTATGTAGTTTGCTCATTCCCTAAAGATCTCAATTCCAGTTGTTTTACCTCTGTTACTATATTCACTACTTCTAATACAGTTGGTTTACATTTTGATTTCCATTTTCTATTAACTGCTTTTTTGGCATCCGGCATAATTAGACATACCAAGGCCTTACCATGTCTAGGCAATTCCGATTCTGTATCACAGCTAGGAAAACACATTTCCCTCATCATACCAATCCGCCAACCCAGCATCTCCAACAGTGAATCCTACAGGGAATCTTTAAAGTCTGCCAACTCAACGCACTCACAGAAAATATGTTCCCATGTACCTCTTTCTTCCCTGTCACACCTCCAACATTTGCTGTCCACCTGAGGAAAAATTCTCTGGAGTCTACTTGGGTTATAAAAACATCTATGTAAACATTTCCAAGCAAAAATCCTAAATCTTCTTGATTTTGTTGCATATTTGGGAGACATACATATATCCTCCCACTGTTTCTTTGTGAATTGATTCCCAATCCTTTCTAACCTCCTCTGATTGATTATTATAGTTATCATGCAATATTTTATATACTCTACTAATTATTCCTTTTTTAATGGAGCTTCTGTTCCTGATTCTACTAAAAACTCTACCAGTGCACGTTTTGTTTATGATCCCCCTATTTCTTTCTCTTTGCCTATACTCTGATATCAGTCCTTGACAGGGAAGGCAACCTCTAACCCGCAGTCCAAATAAACTACTGGTCTCTTCCCATTCAGTTACCTTTCCCTTTCTAGTTATTTGCTCTGAGTACCCTGGGTTCCTTTGCCAGTTTTGTCCAAAAAATTCCAGCCCCGCTTGCCTATTGTCTATATCCATAATAGCAGTCATCCCTATTGACAGAATCTCCTTTTTCCATTCCCATGTTGGCTTAGTTCTTAGAATACTTTCTGCTAATTTATGGATATAATATTCTGTATGATTATTCTTATTCTCCTTAAAGGCCTGCATCCAAAATCCTAGTCTCTCCTGGTTTCTTGAGTCCCTCCCTTCCTGTTTCAACAGCATCCCTTTCTACTTTGAATTATAGTTTTCTGCTTGTTCTGTGTATACTGTGTAGCACTGAAATACCCCTTCAAATTGGGGTAATCCCAATCCACCCTGTTCTACTAGAAGAATCAGTTTATCCCATTTGACTCCTGCTGTCTTCTCCTCCCAGATAAAGTCTTTCAGCTCTTTATTAATTGCTATCCACAACTACTTTAGTTGATAAAAATATGACTGACCTGGGTATAAGACTAAAGGGACTAAACATTTTGACTACTTGTATCTTACTATCCATATCCACATAACAAAGCTTCCATTTTCTCAGTTTTTATATTATCTTTTGTTTAGTCTCTTCCCACATATCCTTAGCTGCAACACCACAATCATTTTTAATTCATACTCCTAAATATTTCAATTTATCATGTCCCCATAAATATGGATATTGCTGAACCAATTTGTATGAGAGTAGTGTGGGTGCATACTTTACTGCTATTGCCTTTGTTTTAGCCTCATTCATTTTGTATCCTGAAAACAGATGGAACTGTCTCAAAATATTCCACAACACTAACATCTCTTTCTGGTTTTGTCAGGTATAAAATAATATCATCTGCAAATAGAGCCACCTTTTCTTGACTACCACACCAATTATATCCTTGAAATTCTGAGTCACTTATTGTATTTGACAGTGGTTCTAAATATAGTCCAAATGACAAAAGGGAAAGAGGACACCCTTGCCTGGCTCTTCTGCTCAAGCAGAAATTATCGGAGGACCCCACCTACTTTAATTTTCACCTCCAATTCATCATATTACCCTCCTAATCAACCTTATTATTTTTTGCAGGAAATGCAAATGCTTCCATTGTCCTGATGAGCTTACTCTGTCAAATGTTTTCTCTGCATCAAGACCCACCAACAATGGTATCTTCTTACATTCTGGTTCCCTCTGGATCATCACTGTTCTGTTAATGTTGTCAAATGTTTGCCTCCTCTCCACAAAACTACACTGATCCATATCTATCAATTTTGGCATTATTTTTGTCATTCTTTTAGCTATTACAGACATGAACCCTTAATAATACTGGTTTAGTATTGAACTGGGTCAGTATAAAGCTGGGTACAATGGAATTGCCTGAGTCGTTGTGCTAAAAGTTTTTCTGCTCTACTGTTATGATCAAAAAACAGTTGTTTAACAACAATCTTTCCAAACTCGTGCATATTATTGAGGTAATCTGATGTTCTTCTTAGCATTCTGCAGTTGATCCTTTTCTTGTTCTATGACATTCCCCCTATTCTACAATAATTTAACATTTGTCAGTCCCTCTAAATATTTTTATTTATTTTATTTATTTATTTTACATTTACCGGGATAGTCCGACAGGACACAGGTCCATTTACAGCGGAGACCCAGGGAGAAAAGCTCCGTAACAGTAACAAAGTAGTTTACATGCTTAATACAAGTCATAATTAAAATATCAGAGACATAAAAGCACTTATACAGAAAATAAGCAATTTTTGGTTAAAATGCATACAGAAAAATACATCTGGAGGTTTGCAGTAGGGAATCCTGAGTTTATAAGAGCAACATAGATAAATTAGAGTAGTTTCTTTATTTTTACATGAGGTAGGGGTTTATGTCATGCATGGGCATAGCCGGCAATTCGTTAGGTACACTTTGAGAGAGTTTTTGAACAGAGTAGTTGATGGAGCAGAGGTCATAGTAGGGGGAAGGTTGTTCCAGATTTTGGCTGTACTGTGGGAGAGCAGAGCTTTCCCTGCAAAGTTATTGACTTTGGTGATACAGAAGAGAGATTTTTCAGAAGAGCGGAGGGGGCGACTTGACGTGGATTGGGTTAGAAGTTGGTTTAGTGATGGAGGTTTGTTGGGATGATTTATTATATTGTAGGTGAGAATTAATTGGTGGTATTTGATTAGTTGTGGATGTTCTAGCCAATTAAGTTTCTGTAATGCCTGACAGTGATGGGTTTTGAAGCTGGAGTTACTAGCAAATTTGGCGATTTTATTATAACATGATTCATGTTGTACAAGGTGTTGTTTTCTTGTATGGGTAAAGATTGGGGTGGCATACATAAGGGTGGACAGCAGGAGTGTTTGGGCTAGTGTAATTTGTGCTTTTTCAGACAGGAATTTCTTGTGTCTGTATAGTGTGCCCATTTTTTTGTGGACCTTTTTTAATTTTTGTGATATGTGGACATCAAACAGTAGCTTATTGTCAATTTCTACACCAAGGAGTTTGGTGTGGTCAGTGGGAGAGATCTTGGTACCATTTTTGGATGTGATTATAAAAGGTTGATGGGTGGATTTAGTTTTGTTGGAAGTGAATATGAGTAATTTGGTCTTGCTGGGATGGAGGATAAGTTGGATTTGTGAAATTTAGTTTTCCACTGAGGTAAAGGATTCTTGGGTAAGTTTTTGTAGGGCTGTAAGTGATGGTGCGGAGCAGATGAGTGTTGAGTCGTCTGCATATTGTATTAGTGTGGCATGTCGGGTGGCTGTATGAAGGCTGTTAGTAAATATGGAGAAGAGTATAGGGCCCAATATTGAACTTTGTGGGACTCCTAAAGTGGTTGGAAGTAGAGGAGATTGTTTATTTTGTCATTGGACAGATTGTTGTCTGTCTGACAGGTAGCTTTTAAACCAGGCTACAGTGGAGGGGGTGAAGGATAGGGAGCCATGAAGTCTAGTAGTATGGTATGTGACACCATGTCAAAAGCCTTAGATAGGTCTAATAGTATTGCAGATATGAAGTTGGTGTTATTTCTGTGTAGGTTAACTGTATTAGTAAAAGAGAGGAGAGCAGTAGTTGTGCTATGGTGCTGTTGGAAACCATGTTGTGTGGGTGAGAGGAGATTGTTAGAGTTCAGGAATTGCATGACTTGAGAGTGAATACACCTTTCAAGAATTTTTGATAAGGGGGTAGGATGGCTATGGGACAGTAGTTAGAGAATTCGTAAGAGTTTCCTCCTTTGTGAAGAGGGATAATATATGATACTTTCCATAGTTGTGGGATGTAGGATTCCTGAATAGAGCGGTTTATAAGGATGGAAACAGGGTAGGCTAGGGAATCAGCTGCTAGTTTTAGAAAACTGGCTGGTAAGTTATCTGCAGCAAGGGTAGTTGGTTTAAGTTTTTGTAGCAGTTTTTTAATTTTAGTGGTTGGGATGGGTGAGAGGGTGAAGGTAGGGTTGTTATTGAGGGGGTAGTTGGGAGTGTGCGAGTGGTTGTTATTTGAGAGTTGAGAAGATAAGGATAGGATAGTTTCAGTGAAATTGTGATTAAATTGGGAGGCAAGGTCTGTAGTGCCATTGTTGGTGGTGGGAGTTGGAGTGGATGTTTTGCCTGGATGAAGTAGGGAGTTGATGGCATGCCAGAATTTTTGGGGGTCTCGTGTTTGTTTTGGCTGCCGAGGAAATAGTTTTGTTTGTCAAGTTTGGCTTGTTTTTTGGCTTGATTTCTTAGTTTTTGGTAGTTTTGTCTGGATAAGTTTGTGTTATCTCTTTTCCATACTTTTCAGGATTTATCTCTAGCTTTTAGAAGGACTCTTGTGTCCTTACTTAGCCATGGAGCATAGTTTGCCTTGATTTTGATTTTTTTAATGGGTGCTATTGAGTTAAGGATGGTAGTGAAAGTGTGGTTAAAGTAGTTGACTGCTTGGTCTAAACCTAATGTATGAAGTGGGCTCCAGTTACATTGTTTTAAGATATTACTTAGGTCTTGTGTATTTATTTTACTGTCATCTCTAATGTGTCTAAAAAGTATGGGGTTTGAAAGATATATGAAAATAATTACTGTTACTTCCTAACCATAGCTCCCTTTCTTTTATTTCTACCTTATTTTTAAACTCCACCTTAATTTTATCCCACTCCCTAGCTACCTTTTGAGAAGAAATTCCTATCCTCCCTAACAGCTGCTGAAAAATCTCCACTACCCATTCCTTAAATTCCTCTATTTTCAACAGATAGCTGGGAAAGTGCCAGTGTCTCATTTTTATTTCATTACCCTGTGATTTTACTTAAGTTATTATCGGTGCATGATCTGAAACAGTTATCAGGTGTGCATCAGGACCTTCAATGAAATGCACATGTTCCTGTGAAATCTAAATTCTGTCTAGCCTAGCCCAATTTTTATAGGTATATTCACTTAAATTCTTACTACTGAATTCACATCTTCTCTGCCAAATATTTTCATAAATGTCTTCAAAAATCTACCCTCCTTTGTTATACTTTCCCTTCTGCTCCCCCCCCCAGACATACCTTCACTGTTGCAAATCACATTCCATTCCAACCTATAAGTAATATTCCTTGCTGAAAACTGATTATTTCTCTCAGAATTTTCTTAAGCTCTATTACAGCAGTTTTAGGTGGAATATAAATACATGCCAGTGTAATCCTACTCCCTTGCCAGTAATCCCTTGGCACTACAAATCTGCCATTATCTTTTTTATCCTCTTCTATCAGCATTAGAGCTCCTCTTGCAGATAATATGAGGGGCTCTAATACTGATAAATACTCCTCTTTTCCTTTGTCCCAGGTATCCAACTGAATTACCGTCCCGAAAACCTTTCTTAATCAAATTCACATGTTCAGTTCTAAGTGTGTCTCCTGTAACATAGCTATTTGCACTCCACATTATTAATATAATTCACTACTCATTCTATTTTGTATTTATCTGTGAGACTGTTGACATTTTAGGACATTACAGAAAGGATCATTGCATTAAAAATGTATTATTCCTACCTTTTATGTATAACACCTTTTTTTGTTAAATGTCTAGTTCCATCTTTTGTGTTATATGAATACATTTTATAGGTTAAACGTTTATACAGTTTCTTGCCATATACATTTGAACCTACGTCACACACCGCCAATACCCCCCTAAAACCTATTAACTTAATATTAACACACAAAACTATGTACATCTTCAAATACTGAAGTTCTACCCTCCTAATAGGAACAAAAGTCTCAAACTCACACAAGAAAGGGTAAGCATGCTAAGATGCATGCTGCAGCCCGTGCTTCTGCTAAGTGCTAATTGGTTTTATCTTTTCTGTACAGCTCTCCCAGCTGGGAAAACCCCCAAATGCCTTCAGAGAATATTATGTCCTAGCCAGTTTCTCTTCTCATTTTTTTTTCTTCAGCCAATCACTCTCCACAAGCCTGTAGCCAGTTTCTCTTTATCAGATTGTTTCCATGGAAACATGAAGACCAGGTGCAGATTACATGTAGAAAAAAGCCTCATAATATTCAATATTCTTTTTCATTTACTTGCTTACTCTTAAAACTTTGTACTAAATCAATCCAAGTCCGTAATCTAGTCATTTCCCCATGCAAGAATGAGGAAAAGCGCATCACTTTTTATTTTGTCATGCTCTTTTAACCAGGCTTTTTTTTCACTGCATTGCCTACATTTCTTAAAACTGAACAAGAAGAAAGAGCGAGTCAGGAGAAAGAAAGAAAAAAACAGGAGCACCTGTTTATAATGCAATCTACACTTAAAAATAACTGAGAAAATGTTACTTTATACCATGCAAAGAAAACCATGCACCACAAAAATAGTGTTAGTAAGAAAAATTTCTTTACTTACAATTAATTTTCTCCCTCCTCTTTCCCTCCCCAAAGCATTTTTGAACATTGACATGAAGTAGGGCATATGTGTTAGAGTCCCCCACAAGTCCAACAAATTCTGAAAAAGTCCAATATTTCAATTTTCTTGTTCTGTCATATTTTCACACACATAATTATTGCAATGTAATCCCACATTAAGTTACTGGTTTTATTAATGTTCATCTCCATCTCCGAAATCCTGTCTCTGCTTCATTTTCAACAAATTCTCAATTCTTCTAGTCAACTCTAGAGCTCCTTTCCTTCACTCCAGCATTTTCTGGTGAAACACTGGAAAAAAGTTTCACAGGTGCAGTCTCTCTGTGGTCTTTGTTACCAGAAGAATAAGCAGCAGAATCTGTTTCACAGCTCACTTTTTGTTAGACAAACGTTTGTATTTTCTCCTTAGCATGTACTTTATTAAAAAATTATTTTGTCCCCTCCAGGGAAAAATACCTTTAAGACAGCTGGGCATAGCAGTTTGAATTTCATACCTGTCTCTCGACATTCCCTGAATAGTGGAATAAATTTGCTTCTTTTCTGCCAGGTGTACAATGAGTAATCATGCTCCACAAACACACTGCTCTCTCCCACTTTTAGTACTCTGTCCTTCTGACACACTTTTGTCAAAATCAACTCCTTCTGCTTGTAGGATTGCATCTTTTCTATTAAAGGTCTATGTTACTTTCTCATAGACAGGTTTGGAGCATACACAATGGTGTGCCCTTTCAACTAACAACTCCTGCTGTGGAATACCAGTCCAGTTGCTTATTTGTGCTTTCATAAAATTAATGCAATTTGTTCTTTCCATCTTCTCTGGTATTGCTGAAAATCTTAGGTTTTCCTTATGTGCGCTGTCCTCTAATTATATTATTTTTTAAATATCTCTTCCTGAGCAGTCTCATATTCAGACAGCATTTTCTTCATTTTAACCTCTGATTTTTACAGCGTTATCACCTCATGCTTCTTCCATTTTGTCCCCAGCCTTTTGTTGTTTGTGTTGATATATTCCATCAGCGTTTCATTTATTTAACCAGGTGTTTGTGCAGTTGTTTTTTATCTTCCTGTAGGTAACTGGAATTCATGTCTGGAGGTTGCATTGCTTTTTGCTGAACAGCTGCAGAACTTTCTCCAGTCAGTGTTTCCTCCTCACTTTTTGTAGATGATTTTTTCCAGGTCTTTTGTATTTCTGTTTTCCTGGCATCCAGGAAATATACTTACTAGCCAGCTACTGAAATGTACCCATAAACACATGCCTACTGGCCTTATCTGATGAGTTTCTATTTTCACACTGGGAGAGCTAGAATTAACCTGTTATTCAATGTGCAGCTAACTTGGAAATCCCATTTAAGGAATGGACTGACTTCAAATCTAGAAGCCAAAGGAGGGGGTCAAAGGCAGACAAGCAGAAATAGCTGACAGGTGGGCTTTAACAGAAGAGTATGCCAACCCAGCATGGAGTAATTCACACAAACCAAAGCAACTTCCACAAAAATTGGATCCAGGTTACAAGCAAGACACCAAACAGAAAATCTCTTCCATTTGGACAAATAATAGTGGGTTTCCTTGCCTCCTGCAGAACCTTAAGCACATCCTCAGAAAAAAAGGTGCCTAAAAGGGATCAACACCCTATAACCCTCAGTGTCAGTTGAAGAGTGAACAAGTGGGGATGGATGAGACACCTCCCTTGTCTTGTGTGAGATAGTCTACCCTGTGAGGTAACTTGTGATGGCTGCCCTTGGCTAAATGCAAAAGTGGAGGGAACCAATGCTGTATGGGTGAAAAGGGAGTCAATAACACAATTCTGAATATGACCCTCTGTAAGAGAGGAAGAGGAGGGAAGGCATAAAGAAATACCCTCTTCCAAGAAAATAACAGGGCATCCACCTTCCAAGCCAGAGGACATTACTCTGGTGCAAAAGAGAGAAATTTATCTGGTCAGATGGGAGGCAAAAAGATCTACCTGAGGAGTACCCCACTGGTGAACAATGTCAGAAACACATCTCTGTGAAGGATCCATTCATGAGTCTGTGTTATAGACCTGCTCAGACAGTCTGCTATGATGTTCGGTTCTGAAGGAATGTAAACAACCTGAAGAGTCACCTGATACTGGACAATCAGATGCCAAACCTGAAAAGCTATACTGCACAAGAGGTACGACCATGTAACAAATTGCTTGTTGATGTACCACTTCACTGTGGTACTGTCTGTCTGTAAAGAGTTTGAGGGGCCCTGGAAGGAATAGAGAATGGAAGAACTGAAGAGCATGAAGAAAAGCCCTCACCTCTTTGATGTTGATATGGTCCCTTCTTTTGATGAAAGGCCGAAAGCTCCTGAACCATTAGAAGGCCAAAGAAACTCCTCACCCCATGTCTGAGGCATCTTGAAGAGAGCTCCTGAATGGGAACTAGCAGCTGAAAAGGAAGCCCTAGGTTGTGCAATTGTTTATGAATCCACCAATGGAGCCCTAGCTTGAGGCATGGAAGAGAAACTGGAAAGTCCAAAGGATGAACTTGCTCAACATTTTCTGGAATTCATTAATTCCAATCCCTGGACCAACTCATTCTTATCTCCACCAGGGGTAGAAACATCCTTGACCTGGTCATTACTAACATGGGTGACCACTGCTCTACACCAGTAATCAACTCCTCCCTGGTCAGTTCTGACCATAAGCTAATCACCATGAATATCCACATCTCACTCTCACCCCCCCCCAAAGGAAACCACTGTAAAAAAACTTCTCCAAATTGCACTTCTAAAAACAAAGGTGGCTAACTTCATGACACCCATGCAAACGGTAAATAGGTGCATGACTGAATCATATGCCAGTGCACTGTATGAACACATACACAAGTGTATGGAATGGGCCATACCAAAAAGAACCAAGAAGCTCTCCTCCAAAAAAAGAAGTCAATCTGGTGGTCCCCCACCATAAACAAACTCTACAACAGAAGGAAAAAACTGTTGCAGAAAAGGGTGAAGTCCCAAGACTGGAAAAACTCCCTTGTCAGCCTCAGCAAAAAACTGAGATACATCATCATATCCTCTACAGCTAACTACGAAAACAAAATTGCTACAGATTCTAAAGACAACCACAAGGCATTCTATAGTTATGTCAAGAAACTACATGGCAATACTCAGATCTGCTCTGAGTTACAGCACAACGGCAATACATATACAGAATCAACTGATATTCAGAATCAACGCCCCTTTTGGAATGTACCTCACAAGACATCTGCAGCAGCTGGAAAGGCCACAGAAGTACCTCACAAAGAAGATTTATTGACCTCAAACAGATGCCCTACACTGACCGTCTCAAAAAACTCCAGCTTTACTCCGTAGCATATCGCCTACTCCGAGGTGATCTCTGCCTAACATATAAAGCTATGTCAAACCCAGAGCTGTTGGACATGCTTCACTTAAAGAAATCACAATCCCTACATGCTCTAGGGACCTAAACCTTGTCACCACAATAAACAGGGCATGCTGGAGGGATATATTCCTGTTCCAGAAACTTCCCATACTCTGGAACAGGCTACCCATCTATGTCAAGCAAAGTTCTTCATTAGCACTCTTCAAGAAAAATCTTGATGCGTGGATGGAAAATAGGAAATACACCCCGGGGATCACTTCTGTGTCTCTGCTCAACAGTGGCATAGGAAAATAACTTTTTTGGGTGGCGTAAGCCAGGATACCTTGTTGGCTAAGCTTACGTAGGCCCTCGGGCCGATAGCCTCGTACCTACCCATGATATCGCCAACATATTGGCCGACAGGTTCAGTGCAAACTTTCCCCCCTTTCACCCCCTAAAGGGCCTATAAAAATAACTGAGGAATGCCAAGTCCCTATTATCACGGCTACACAGGTAAAAAATGCACTGTCCAAAGCCAAGAATACAGCTTCCATGGGACCTGATAATATCCCTGGCTGTGTTCTACATGAATTACAAAGTGAACTGGCACCACACCTGAGTACCCTGTTTAATCACAGCCTCATTTCAGGCTTTGTTCCCACAGAATGGCGCACTGCTATGGTCATCCCACTTCAAAAAGGGGGAGCAACTACAGACCCTGGGAACTACCACCCCATTAGCCTAACGAGTCTGATATGTAAGGCTATGGAGCGCATCATCATGGACCTTATAAATAAGGACACAGGGAATCTCCAAACTCTGGACCCCACGCAGTTTGGTTTTGTGAAAGGTAGATCATGCCTGCTCAACCTGATAGACTTCTTTGAGTCTGTCACCAGAGCTGTGGATGAGGGCAAGGTAGTTCACACAGCCTACCTAGATCTTGCCAAGGCCTTCGACACCATCCCTCACTCAGGAATCATAAATAGACTCACTAAACTAGGCATAAACCCTTATGTCATAACATGGGTTGCAAACTTGCTCACTGATAGAACCCACACTGTGTGAAAGTAGTGGACTTCAAATCTGACTACCGACCAGTTACAAGTGGTGTCCCACAGGAATCGGTCCTAGGTCCTCTCCTGTTTAGCATCTAATTCTCTGAAGTTCAAGCCAACACAAAGGGACTCTGGCTGACCAAGTTCACAGATGATTGCAAATTGGGAGCCATTATTGATTCTCCAACTGATGTAGACATTCTACAAAAAGGCCTCACTGACACCAATGACTGGTGCCAGAACCATGGCCTTAAGCTAAATGCCAAAAAGCTTATTGTCATTCCCTTTGGGAAAAATTAGGTGCCCATGAACTAACACATAGGTGGTAGTCCACTACACACCGAAGGTGTGATAAGAGACCTGGGGACACAGGCTGACAGCAACCTCTCCTTTGATAACCACATTGCCACTGTAGTCAGAAAGTCTTTCTATGTGGCACATCTCATTACAAAAGGTTTCTCATCCAGGAAGAAAGAGGTCATAATCCCTCTCTATTCGTTCCTCATTAGACCTATTATAGAATATAATGCCTCATTTGGTATGTACCTCACTAGACACCTACAACAACTGGAAAGGAATCTGACTGAAGAACTGGGTGATCCTTTCGGCTTTCACCACCCTTAAGAGAGACATGCAGAGGAGATGTACAGCAGAAGAATCCGACCAATTTTTCTTGATCTTCTTTCTCATGGATGGCTGACCCTCGGGCCAGGATGATTCCGCCATAGTACTCTTAGCCAAAAATTTAAGATGTTGGTTCTCTAGGTAAATAGCTAAAGAGGATAAATGACTGCACAGAGTTCTAGGGACAAAAGCTTGACAAACAGGGCAGGACATAGGGTTGTGAGAAGCACCTAAGCAAAACAAACACTGCTCGTGGTGGTCCTGATGGGGAATCTGTCTCCCACACTGGCATTTCACCTTTCTGGATGACATGCAATCCAATAACCACAAAAATAAGATAAGAAGAAGAAGCCCAGCAGGGCACTTAGCTGAAAACAGCTTGGCAACCAGCAGATAAAAGTACATTCAGACCAATGATCAGAGATGGGGTTAGCACTGGTGGTAAAGAAGTTCTGAGGAAGGTACGTTCATACGTACGTCACCTTTATGCCCTACACCATGCACAGGGAGCATAAGTGTGATGAATGACATCCCTATTACAACCTAAGGCTTTGGTATATTGGCTGGATGGCTGGCTGCCCTTAGCGGGGGATCCCTAGTGTAAGGAATATTGCAACAGTGGTACGGAAGGATATCACATGCAATGCATAATATATGTAATTGGGAACATGTTAATATGGTTTGTTTTCTTTTATATAAATGTTTGTTTGCCAATCCCTAAGTGGAAATTCAATGAAAAAAGAAATGTTGGCTTTATTTGCAGATGATATTATTTTGTACTTGATAAATCCAGAAAAGGACATTTTGGTGCTGTGGAACATTTTGAGAAAGATTAAAGTCTTTTCAGGATATAAAATTAATGAAGATAAAACAAAGGATACAGTCGTAAATTATGTACAGGGCAAGATGAAATATTTAGGAGTATGGATTGAACAGGCTTCTGTTATAGCATGTAAGGATATGTTGGAAGATACTAAACAAAAGATAATACAAAAACTGAGAAACTGGAAGGACTTGTTTATGGATATAGATAGTAAGATACAAGCAATATTCTTTTGAGTCTGTTTAGTTGTATATACAGGTCAGGCATATTTGTATGAACCACAGGAAAATTTGTGGAGAACAATTAATAAGGAATTGAAAGAATTTATCTGTGGGGGGGGGGGACAAGAGTTAAGTGGTATAAGTTGATCCTCCTAAGAAAACAAGGTGGTTTTGGATTACCTGATTTAAAGAGCTATTTCAGAGCTTCACAGTTAAGACTTAAATACATAACATAAGCACAGGGTTATAACTGAAAGTAGAAAGGGATGATGATGAAGCGGGATGGGGGGGCAGATTTCAAGAGAAAAGGACAGACTGGGATTCTGAATGCAGATCCTTAACAAGTAAAGCTGTAGAAAGTATTCTAAGATCTAACTAAACACATGAGTAGAGAAAGGAGATTTTGCTAATAGGGATAACTGCAAGTAGGGTACAAAAAACAGGAAACGGGGCTGGAATTTACTGGAGAAAACTTGCAAAGCAACCAGAGTACTGAGAATAAATACCTACTGAGGGAAAGGTAAAATGAATGGGGTGAGGCTAAGAAGTTGTTTGGACTGCAGGTTAGAGGCTGCCTACCTTTATCAGGAATGGATATTAGAATATAGGCAAAAAGAAAGGGATATAAGGGAGTTGTAAGCGAAAGACCTGCTCTGACAGAATTTTTCATTGAATCTAGAACAGAAGCTGATATTGAAAAGGGGATAATAGGTACAGCCTATAAAACAGAGCGTGACAAAGAATAGTTGTGTAAAATCTTACCAAAACGGTATGTGTCCTTCTCTTCTCTGTTGCAGTATTCCTAACATGAACAGGGAGTTGTAAGCAAAAGACCTGCTCTGATATAATTTTTCATTGAATCTAGAACAGAAGCTGATGTTGAAAAGGGCATAATAGGTACAGCCTATAAAACAGAGTGTGACAAAGAATAGTTGTGCAAAATCTTACCAAAACGGTACGTGTCCTTCTCTTCTCTGTTGCAGTATTCCTAACATAAGGGAGTTCCTCGCCGTAGGTGACCTGACATCAGCCAGTATGCAAAAGACTTCATTACTGTAGGGTGCGTGGTACATCGCACATAGGCTTTGATCGGATGTTGCCATAAAAGTGACGTACGCACACACCATCCTCAGAACTGACTGCCTCAGGAGGATGCCAGCCTATGAATGTACGGTAAGAGTCATTCAAAAAGAAGCAATGCCAGGGGGAAGGAGGGAGGGATAGGAATACTGCAAGAGAGAAGAGATGGACATCTATCGTTATGGTAAGATTTTACACAACTATTCTATGTCCTTCGATTCATCTGATGCAGTACTCACAACATGAGGGAGAATACCAAAGCTCATGAAGTAAGGGAGGAAGGAGTAGCCAAGGAGCTCTCCAGGAAGCCCTGCAGTATGGCTTTGGCAAACCCTGCTCTAGACTTACAAATTACATCTAATTTATAGTGTTTGGTGAAGGTATGGACTGAGGTTCATGTAACTGCTTCAAGAAATGAATTAGTGTCCAATCCCTTGAAAAAGCCCCCAGTTAAGGCAGCAGCCCTGATGGAATGAGCCCTAACAGGGAAATGGAGAGTCTTACCATGGTGAGTGTAGCATCTTGGAAATCCAGAAGGAAATAGTCTGCTTCGACATAGCCTGCCCCAGGGCCCTGGGGTGGTAAGAAACAAAAAGCTGTTCAGACTTTCTAACAGTTTTGGTCTTATCTAAAAAAATCTAAGTTGCCTTTGGACATCTAAAGTATGGAGGACCCTCTCACTACAGTTCTGGGGGAAGGGAAAAAGGTAGGCAAATGTAAAGACTGACTTAGAGATAGATCATTGACTACTTTAGGAATAAATGAGGAGTTTACGCAGGGAGATCCTGTCTTTGTGGAAGACCAGAAAGGTTGGGGATACAATAAGGGCCTGTAGCTCAGAAACTCCTCTGGCTGAAGTTAAGGCTAGGAGTAACACAGTTTTCCAGGAACAGTACTGAAGAGAAGCTGAGGAAGCTGAATCAAAGGGTGGGAAAGCCAGCTTTTCCAAAACAAAGTTAAGGTCCCAGGGAGGCAGACCAGGTTTCCTGGGAGGTCTAATGTGTAGGATGCCTTTAAGAAATTGTTTTGTCTTAAAATCTGCTAGCTAAGGGGGGTGATAGAGGCAGAAAGGCTGACATATGAGCTTTTACTGAAGAATAAGCCAAACCAGCATTAAGCAATTCACACAAATAAGTTAAAACCAGGGGAATTTCCACTGTTAATGGGTCCTGATTTTGTTTCAGACACCAGATTAAAAATCTCTTCTATTCTGGTAAATAAGATTTTCTGGTACTTGGTTTCCTGTCCTCCTACAGGAATGCAAGCACGTGCTCAGAGAATAGGTGTCTGAAAGGGATTACTACTCTATCACCCATAGAATCAACTGAAGAGGTGACAACTGGGGATGGGTGCAACCATACTGGTTCTGGTCCTCACTAATATGGGAGAGTGCTGCACACCCCCTACTGTAATGCTTGCCCTGGTAAGGTCAGACCACAAAATGGTCTCCTTTGACGTAAAAATAAAACCTGGACCCCAAGCTAAAGCAGAAATATTCAGGAACTATTCTAAGGCTAATCTCCTGCTATTAAGTGAGAACCTGGCAAAATTTCAAGCCCTATAAACCCTGAGAAAACTTCTGCCTATGCAGAACTGTTCACAGAAACTCTGTACAAGCATGTTAATAGCTGCATAGAGGCAGCTGTACCCACCAGGAAGAAGTACAGAACTAACTCAAAAAACAAGCCACCCTGGTGGAATCACAAAATTAATCGGATGTATAACAGGAGGAAGAAAATCATGGCAACAATTAGGTGGTGCAGCACCCAGCAGGATAAAAGCACACTCAAACTAAACAAACAACTCAAGAGGACAAATAAAGTCTACCAAAGCCAAATTTGAGGTTAGTTTGGCCTCCCAGGCCAAGCACAACCACAAAGCATTCTTTAGCTATGTCCGCAACCTCAAAGGCAATACACAATTGTGTGGAGATCTCATTGTAAATGGAGCCACCTGTACTGAGCCAGAAGATATAGCAAACCTCCTGGCTGATAAATTCAGCTCCAACTTTACTCCTCTTTCCCCCTCAACCTTCCCTCAGGAAATATCATCAAATATAACTTCCCCTACTATCACTAGGGAACAGGTCCTTAATGTTCTCTCTAAGACTAAGAACACTGCATCAATGGGCCCAGACAATATCCCAGGATGCATTCTAAATAGCATGAAACATAAATAGTAATTCCAGAGGCCCTGATAGGTTAACTGTAGCCTCCAAACAGGCTTCATGCCTCATGAATGGAGAAAGGCAACAGTCATCCCTCTGCACAAAGGTGGGCCATCTACATACCCTGGAAACTACAGGACCATAAGTCTCACTAGTCTTACATGTAAAGCCATGGAAAGAATTATCATAGAGATGATCAAAAGAGATATAGTAAACCTCCAGACAATGGACCCAACCCAGCCTGGTTTTGTCAAGGGCAGATCATGCCTACTCAACCTGGTGGACTTCTTCGAGAAGATCATCAAAGCAATCGATGAGGGCAAAATTGTTCACACTGCCTACCTTGACCTGGCCAAGGCATTTGAAACAATACCCCACTCAGGCATTGTTGACAAACTAAAGAGGTTAGGTACAAACCCGTATGGCACCCGGTGGATAGCCAACTGGCTCACAGACAGGACCCAGGAAGTTAGAATTGGGGAGTCCACCTCTACAAAGAGGCCAGTCACAAGTAGAATTCCTCAGGGATCAGTCCTTGGACCGCTCCGTTTTGGCATTTACTTCTCAGAAGTCAAGGCCAATGTCAGTGGTCTCTGGCTGACTACATTTGCAGATGATCGCAAATTAGAAGCTGTCATTGAATCTCACACTGACACAGATGTTATCCAGGAGGGGCTGACACAGACAAGCAACTGGTGTCAGAGTCATGGACTAAAACTAAATGCAAAGAAATACATAATAGTATCCTTTGAGAAGTTATCCATCCCTGGTAACTTATCACATTGACAACACACCCCTTACAGTTGGCCCAGTAGTCAGGGACTTAGGGACACACACAGATAGTAATCTAGCCTTTGACCATCATGTGTCTACAGTGATGAGGAAATCATTCTATGTTGTGCAACTTACAAACAAAGGAATAGCATCAAAGTCCAAGGAAGTCATTGTTCCACTGTATTTGGCATTCATCAGACCTATCATCAAGTACAATGCCACCTTTGGTATGTACCTAACCAGTCATATCCAACAACTGGAACGTCCACAGAGGTTCCTCACTAAAAGAGTGCAGGGTGTAAGTAATATTTCCTATGCAGACTGCCTCAAGGCCCTATACCTGTGTTCTGTCTCCTACAGGCTTTTGAGGGGAGATCTATGCCTGGCATATAGGGCATTGTCAGACCCCACTCTGATGGACCTCCTGCATATCCAAAAAACAAACAGTACCAAATTACCCATTCTAAAGACTTAAACTTTGCCTGTGATATAAGTAGGACCTGTTGGAGAGACAGGCATGTATCCCAGAGACTACTCGTCTATGGAACAGGCTCCCAGTCCATGTGAAGCAGAGATCCTCCCTAATCCAATTCAAGTGCAACTTGGACAATTAGATAGGAAACCGGAAAATCATCCCTGGCTTGGCATCTATGTCTCTGATGCAAACAGATAATCTGAAAATGGTTCATCTCCCAGGCCCATGCTTACACTTATCAAGGGTATCAGAACTTGTCAGAGATTTGTGATGCATGGCTAGGCTTAAAAAGGTCCTTGTGGTTGTTAGCCTAGTAAACACCTATGAAGCTATGGATGACGGCCCCTTTGTCTTGTGTGAGGAGGTCCACTCTGTGAGGTAACTTGTGGTGAGTGCCCTTGGCTAAAAGCAGGAAGAGAGGGAACCAGTGCTGTCTTAGCCAGAAGGGAGTCACCAGCAAGATTATTGCTTTGTCCTGCTAAATTATGGATAGGACTTTTGGGATGAGGGGAAGGGAATGCATTCAGAAACCTCCCATTCCAAGAGAAAGAAAAGGCATCCAATTTCCAGACCAGAGGATGAGGCTCTCTGGCACAAAACTGTGACAGCTGTCTGTTCATGGGGGAGGCAAAAAGGTCTGTTTGAGGAATACCCCACTGGTGGACAATGTCTAGAAATACACCCCTTTGAAGCATCCATTCATGGGATGGTGTTTGGGACATGCTCGGGTAATCTGCCATACAATATTGTGAAGATAGGATGTACACTGCCTGAAGGGTTACCTGGAAATTTATTGCCAGCTCCCAAGCCTAAAGAGCCACCTTGCGTGATATACAGGACTTGGTCCCCCCTCCTCATTTGTTCACATACCAGAGGACTGTCATATTGTCTAAAAATAGCTTTAGAAGTCCTTTTTGAAATAAGGGGTGGAAGGTCTGCATGGCCAATAACACTGGCCTCATCTCATTTACACTGATGTGTTTCTTCAACTGAGAGGGAGACCAGATCCCTTGTACTTTCAGGTGGCCAAAGGTTGCTCCCCAACCTATGCCTGAGGTGTCTGTGCAGATCTCTTGATGAGGAGCAAGAGGGTGTAAGGGAAGTCCTGGGTTATGAGATACTTGATGCATCCACCAATGAAGTTCTCTCTACAGAGAGGGAATCAGAGGAATGGAAAATTCTAAGGGGTGATTGTGTTGAATCCAAACTGATTTTAGATACCACTGCCATTTTCCTCATGTGGAGTTTGGCTAAGGGGAGTATGGGAGTGGTGGACAACCATGAGGCCCAAGACCCTGAAGAGCTCTCTGGTTGTAATATTGTGAACCGGTAGAAGGCTTTGGAAGTACGAGATTAGGTCCTGTATATTTTAAGCATAAATGTAGGAAATACAGCTAGCAATCCATCTGGAGATAGTTACTTTAGAAACTCTCAAACCTTTTCTGTTTTGAGAAAAGGCCAGAAAGAGCAGGTCCGACTTCCGAAATTCCTCAGTCCTTTATAGACAGAAATGTAATTGTCTATGAACATCTAAACAATGCAGGATATATTCCCCTTTGTTAGAGTAGTTAGGGAACAAAAATTAGAAGTTATGTACTTACCATAACGTTCCATCTGAGTAGGTGAATTCATTTGTCTGCAACCTGTGGGTATGGATCCGATATCGGATCCGAACCGGCATGGTTTATCCAGCTATGGATCCGAGCTCCTAGCTCCTCCCCTCACCCATAATGCCCTGCTCTCCCTATATGACCTCAGATCGAGTTTGCCCTGTATCAAATACCCTAATCAAAGGGTAACACATTCTATGCAGGAAACTGACAAGGCCAGGGGGATAGGAGGGTGGGATGGTTGCAGACAAATGAATTCACCTACTCAGATGGAACGTTATGGTAAGTACATAACTTCTAAATCTGAAGTAGGAGATTCATTTGTCAGCAACCTGTGGGACAGAGTCCCCAGCTACCTGAATCTTGGGCGGCCGTCATGGAAGGATATTCCGGAGCACCACGGAGCCAAAGGATGCTCTACCTCTAGACGTGATATCCAGCTTGTAATGAGAAATAAAGGTATGAGATGAAGCCCAAGTGGCTGCTGAACAAATGTCATCCAGGGGAATCCTAGCCTTAAAGGCTGCTGAGGTAGAAACAGACCGGGTTGAATGAGCATGGACTCCGTCCGGTGCGGACCTCCTGGAAGCTTGGTAAGCTAATAGAATACACTGGGAAATCCAGCGTGAGAAGGAGACTTTGGAAATTGGTTTACCCAGATTGAATTTGGCAAAGGAAATGAACAATTGGTCGGATTGCCTGTGACCAGCTGTCCTGTTAAGATAAAAACGAAGCTGCCTGTGAACATCCAATGAATGCAGCTTGTACTCGCCTTTGTTCTGATATTTAGGAAAGAAAACGGGGAGGTTGATGGACTGATTAATGTTTGCTTCCGAAGCTACCTTAGGAAGAAAAGAGGGATTGATCCTGAGGTACACACGGTCTGGATGGAAGATCAAGTAAGGCGGCTTCATGGACAGGGCTTGAAGTTCCAAAACTCTTTTGGCTGAAGTAATTGCTACTAAAAATGCAGTCTTAAGAGATAAGAATTTTAGATCTGCTGTGGCCGCAGGCTCGAAGGGGGGAGCGGTCAAGGCCTGAAGAACCAAAGAAAGTTCCCATGGTGGAACCGCCTGCTTGACAGGGGGTCTAAGCAGAAAGGTGCCTTTTAGGAAGATTTTACATAACTTGGCAGACATAAGAGGCCCAGAGTCATGACCAACATGATAATGAGAAATGGCCGCTAGCTGAACTTTGACCGTGGAACTACTGGCACCATCATTAAAAAGAGTGGTAAGGAAGTCTAGAACCATGGGAAGAGGAACCGTGAAGGGATCTAGACCTTGCCGCTCCGCCCAAATGGAGAATCACTTCCATTTACTGCGGTAAGTTTTTCTGGTAGAGGGTTTATGCGCTGCTACCAGAATGGCCTTAACGGGAGACGAAATACCGGGAGTCCTGATTAGGAGTGGAACTGGAGCAGCCAAGCAGTCAGCTTCAGGTTGTCCAGGTTCGGAGATGGTAGGTTCGATGGGTGTGCTATCAGATCCGGAATGGGATCTAGAATCCAAGGTGGATTCACTGAGTGAGACCTTAGGTAAGGGAACCAGATCTGCTGAGGCCAGAATGGGGCTATGAGGATCATTCTGCACCCCAACCGAGAGGCTTTCTGAAGAACCTGGAGCATCAGAGGCAGAGGGGGGTATGCATAAAGCAGACCGGGAGGCCAAGCATGCACCAGAGCATCTCTCGGGGAATCCCCTGGAGGAGGGATTAGAGCGAAAAAACTGTCGCACTTGGTGTTTAGGGGAGAAGCAAAGAGATCGCAACAAGGAGCTCCCCACCGTGCGAAGATACGCTTCACTACTTGAGCATTGAGAGACCACTCGTACGGGGAGAGAATGGTGCGACTGAGCTTGTCCGCAAGGATGTTGGACCGACCCGGAATATGCGTTGCGATAAGAAAGCGGTTGGTGGAGATCGCCCATTCCCACACTCTCATGGCTTCCCGACATAAAGGGTAAGACCTGGTTCCCCCCTGTTTGTTGATGTACCAGACCACCGACATGTTGTCTGACTGAATCGCAATTGTTCCCAGGGGAAGAAAGGCTTGAAGTGCTTGCAACGCCAAGAGCACGGCCCTCATCTCCAGAACATTGATATGCAGGGAGGTCTCTGAGTCGTTCCACGTGCCTTGGACCGTCCGTCCCGCAAAATGCCTCCCCCACCCGAGGCGAGATGCGTCCGTGGTCACTGTGGCGAGAGGGGGAGAAGCACAAAAGGGGCGGCCTCCTTGGAGATCCTCGGAATGGAGCCACCACAAGAGAGACCGCTTGCAAGCCTTGCTGATTGCAATGGGGTGATGTAGAGGGAGAGAAAGATAAGACCATTGTACTTGGAGCGTCCACTGAAGTACCCGCATGTTCAAGCGGGCGAGTGGGAGAAGAGAAATCGCTGCCGCCATGGACCCTAGTGCCCTCAGAACCAATTCCACCGGAACTGAGCTGGAGCGGAGGATGGTCCGCACCTGGAGTCGTAGATTCCGAATTCTGTCGGTTGTGAGGAAGGCTCTTAACTGCCTCGTGTCTAACCTGGCACCTATGAATTCTATCAACTGAGTAGGGGCCAGGTTGGACTTTCCTACGTTTATCGTGATGCCTAGCCAGGGAGCTAGCCGAAGAAAGGAATATCTTGCCAAGGATAGTAGATGCCTTGTTGGGGCGGTGAGAAGCCAGTCATCCAGGTACAGAAAGACCTGCATCCCCTGAAGCCTCAGGTGGGCCGCAACCACTGCTAATACTTTGGTGAACACCCTGGGGGCTGTGGTGAGACCAAAGGGAAGGACCCTGAACTGGTAGTGACTGGCTCCCAGCCGGAAGCGAAGAAACCTCCTGGACCATGTGTCCATTAGTATGTGGTAGTACGCATCCTTGAGGTCTATAGAGCACATCCAGTGATTCTCTCCCAGAAGGGGGAGGATAGATTGTAAAGTGACCATCCAGAACTTCTCCTTGGGAACTGCCAGGTTTAATAGGGACAGATCTAAAATGGGTCTTAGGTCCCCCGTCTTTTTTGTCACTAAAAAGAACCTGGAGTAGAACCCTGATCCGATCTGGTCTGGGGGGACGGGCTGGATGGCTCTTTTCCTCAGCAGATAGCCAATTTCTGCTGAAGCGGCCTCCCTCTGATCGGGTGGAATGTCGGGGAGGGATTTTGGTTTTGGGACGTGAAGAAAAGGGATTTTGTATCCTCTGGATATAATACGGAGGACCCAGCGGTCTGATGTTATGGACTCCCATGCCGCTAGGTGCTCCGAAAAACGTCCCCCGACTGCCTCCAGAGTGGAGCAGTCGGGCAACCCCTCAGGGTTGCTGCGCGGTTCGCTCAGAGAAAGGTTCTCTGGACCCGAAATTCCTGGGAGCCCCTCTGCCCCTGGGGCGGCGTCTGCCCTGTCCTCCTCTGCCACGGAAGGACTGGTTGTCCGGAGCGGGTTGGGATTGCTGCGACTTCCGGAACCACATCTTCTTCTGGCCCTTTTGGTTCCTAGAGTAGGACCTCTGGGGCACAGAGAAGCGGACTCCGACGGCAGACAGCATCTTCCCGTCCTTCTCGCTCTGGACCAAGGTGTCGCGAACCGTCTTGCCAAAAAGGGCAGAACCATCAAAGGGGGCGTTCGCGAAAGACGCCTTGAAGGGCTCCGTGAAATCGCAATGGCGGAGCCAGGCCTGGCGTCTCGTGACTAGGCCTACTCCTGCAGCTCTAGCGGCTCCCTCAGTAGCATGGGAAAGCAACCGCATAGAGGTATTTGTCACGGACCAAAGAGTGGCCATACGGGTGGAGTGCAAAAGTTTGTCCTCCTCCGACATGGACTCTGGGGGGGATGCAGCGTATTCTTTGATAAGATCGCGCTGCTGCCTAATAATGTGCCAGATAGTTGAGCGCCCTCACTGAGAAGGTCGCTGAACTAAACATTCGCTTCCCCAAGCTGTCCATCATCCGAGACTCCTTGCTCGGAGGATGGACTGAGGTACTCTCCTGGGCGAGTTCCCTCTTGGTGGCTGCTGCCATCAACATGGCATCTACCGGAGGTCCCTTACTCCAGTGGGCATGGTCAGCAGGGGGGCTGAGAATCCTGTCTGGCCTTTTGGGGATTGGCTCCACGGTGTCCGGTTCCTTCCACGCCCTGGTGGTAATAAGGTCCACCAGGGGGTCGGCAGGAGGGGACACCCAAGAGGTAGACGGGCCCGCTTCGAATGCCTCCAAGAACACGGGCTCGTCCAAAGAAGACTTTGGGGCAGACCACCCACCTCTTATACGAAGCATTTCCATGATGTCTCCAAATGAGACATACTCGGGGGGTGATCTTGGGCAGCCTTCCCCTTCCTCCAAGTCCGCGTCTTCAGTTAAAGACTCAGGGGAGTCTATGTGCCTCCTTTTACACGTGTGCTTGCGAGGTGCCTCCTCGGGGGGACTGTCCGAGGAGCCCTCGCAAGCAGTGTCTAGTTCCACAGGAACTGCTTGGGGCATTGAAACGGGCTGTCCCAGTGGCCGGGTGACGGAAGCCTGACCCAGAGCAGATGGAGTGCGGGATGGAGCCGAAGCAAGTGCCGGGGGTCCGGAAGCCCTCAACAGAGCCCTCTCCACTACATCAAAAGCCAAAGGGGAGCTGGCCTCGACCAAAGGATCTGACAGTCGGCACCCCACTCGGATCCGAGGAGTGGATCGGAGCCGGCACCGAGCCCCTCGGATCCGAGGGACCAGTGCGCTCCGACACAGACGGTGCCGAAGGCACACTGAGTCCCTCGGATCTGAAACTCGGGCCAAGGCTCCGAGAGGTCGGATCCGACACACTCGCGGGCAGGGTCGGATCTGAAGTAGCCAGTACTATCTGAGCCGACCCACCCCCGGCTCCAAAGCTGCCCGGCTCCAAGCGCTCTGAACCTGGGTAGCGGGTCGGAGAAGGAGCTATGGGCTTGAAAAAGGGGGTCGAGCTCCCCCCCAGGGGGGGGGAGGCAGGAGCACTCCCATCTGCATCTGGGCCTGGATGAACCTTTGCATCATCCGGTCCAGATCGGCGTCGGAGAGACTATAGGTCGACCTCGAAGAGGCTACCGAGGTAGGCCTTGAGTACCGCCTCGATAGCCTCGAAGGAGGTCGGGTCTCCTCCTCCTCAGGTCCCAGTAAAAAGGTTGGGGACCGGAGCCGAGAAGGAGGAGAACCAGTAGCTAGAGAGGCCGGAGGAGAAGCCCGCTTAGCCGGTGGGGCCGAGACGGAGGTCTCGGCCCGCCGCTTGTGGTGCTTCTCTCTCCGGTCCTTCTTCCTAGCTTCCCTCTCCTCCGAACCCATAGAGGGAGTTTGAATCCCGGGAGGAGGAGCGGGAGCAGGTAGGGCAGGTACAGCAGGAGCGGTAACTACCAACAGGGCGGAGGCCGAAGCCGAGTCCGGGGGTAAAAGTCCCGCCAAGACCAACTTCAACCTCCGCTCCTTCAATGCCCTGGGGTTGAACCCTGCACAGATTGAACATCCAGAAGTGAGGTGTTCAACCCCAAGGCATCGAACGCACCGAGTGTGGCCATCCGCAGGGGACAGCTTATGGCCACACTCGGAGCATTTCGAAAATATCACCTTTGGGGCCTCAGAGATTTTTTTTTTTTTTTTTTTTAAATAAAAAAAAACTAACAAGTTAACAAGTAAAAAGTTAACAAACCCAGCCACACTAAAGGCCCCAAAGAAACCACGCGCACACAAACTACGCTACCAGCGAGGGGAGGGAATTACAAAAAAATAAGCAATTTAACCAAAAATTAGTTTAAGGGGTAAGAAACCTAAAACTTTCACACAAAAACTACTTTTTTTTGACAAAAAATACCCTTATAAAATACTAAAATATCACTTAGCTGAAGGAGCTCAAAGATCAAGCTGTCACCATGAACGTGGCAAACTAGATCTGAGGTCATGTAGGGAGAGCAGGGCATTATGGGTGAGGGGAGGAGCTAGGAGCTCGGATCCATAGCTGGATAAACCATGCCGGTTCGGATCCGATATTGGATCCATACCCACAGGTTGCTGACAAATGAATCTCCTACTTCAGATCGATAGTTGTATCGATTGATTGAGGTTAGCCTCCAAAGCCACTTTTGGGATAAAGGAAGGATTTGTTCTAAGGGAGGTTTAATGCTTAGAGCCTGCAGTTCTGAGACTTTCTTGGCAGAGATAATGGCCACTGAAAATGCCGTCTTCCAAGACAGGAACTTAACATTACAAGAAGCAGACAGTTCAAAAGGCTTTTGGGTCAGGGACTGCACCACCAAAGTCAAATCCCATGGTGGGGAAGGATCTTTGACAGCGGCCTAAGATGAAAAACTCCTTTCAGAAAGGCTTTGCACAGTTTAGAAGAAAAGGTAGGCTCCTCAAGATGGCTGCCAACTGAAGCTTAATCGTGGAGAAACTATCCCTTACCTGAAAAAGAGAAGACAGCAACAGCAAAATATCAAGAAATAGGGCCGAAAAAGGTTCCAAATTACGCTGCCTGGTCCAAATAGAAAACCTTTTCCACTTACTGGAATACACCTTCTTTGTAGGTGGCTTCTGAGATGCCAGTATGATGCTTCTTACCAGGGAAGGAAGCCTGGACTGCGAAAGGATTACTGGAACTGGCGAAACCATGCAGTTAGACAAAGAGTCTGGACACTGGTAAATGGAAGCCTCCAGGGATGGGAAATGAGATCAGGAATGGGTATATTTTAAAGGGGTAGAGAGACCTTCATAAGATCTGTTTGTATCCTGCACCTCAGAAAAAGTTGATACTGTAAAGGGACAAGAACTGATTTCTTTAAGTTTATGGTGAACCCCAGATTTTGTAGAAGACTGATGGTAAAATCAATATTTTGCTGCAACTCCTCTGTGGAGGTAGCTAGGAGGAGGAGGTCGTCCAAATATAGAAAGATGTGTATTCCCTGGAGTCTACAGTGGGCAATCACAGGAGCAAGGCATTTGGTGAAGACCCTTGGTGCAGCAGAAAGCCCAAAGGTCAAGGCATAGAACTGAAAATGCCATGACGGTACACAGAAGTATACAAACTTCCTGTAGATAGGATGAACGGGAATGTGCAGATATGCAACTTTGATATCCAGGGTAATCATGAAGGCTTGATGTAGAAGGAACAGAGTCTGGAGGGTTAGCATTTGGAAAGTGGGCACTTTTAGAAAGGTACTAAGATGGGACAGGTAGAAGATGGGTCTCCAAGGACCTTCCTTCTTGGGCACCAGGAACAACCTGAAATAAATTCCTTTGCCTATTTGTTTTTTAGGGGCACTCTGGATGGTCCCTTGGTTCAATAATTCTAACAGAACCTCAGGATAAAAGGCAAGTTGTTTCCTGGGAGGCTAAGGGATGCCCCTGGAGAAGGGCAGTTGATCCCACACCATGAAGTACTCTTTTTGAACAATTGAGAGGACCCTGGCGTCTTGGGTTACGGTTTTCCAGGCTGGTACGGATACAGGAAGGTGCTGGGAAAGTGGAATGTGGGGGGGGGGGGGCAAAGCAGTCAAAAATAGGATGGCTTGTCTGGAAAGAGCAGCTTAGGTGGTGGAGTCTCCTGTGGGGCCCTAGGCTAGTGTGGTATCCTGTCACATTTTTTTGTTCTGGGTTGTGTGTGGTGTAAATGTCTACGCACAAATACATGCTTTGCAGGGTAACTTATTTGGAACTTGGGTACTGGGAAAACAAAAATATGTTTCAATTCTTGCAGTTTCTTACCCTTTTCCAGCAATGGTTTGAACAGATTAGCAGTTGCAGGTCCAAACAAGGCAGAATTGTCCAAAGGAGCATCTTTAAGTTTGTTTTTTATGTCCCCAGGTAAGGGCTGAAGTCCTAGCTACGAGAATCTTCTTAGTGCTGATCCAGAGGCAGGTGCTCTGGTGGAAGCCTTTGCAGCATCATAGCTGCATTTTATGGAGTGACATGCTACTTGAGAAGATGCTACAAGCAAACAAGTAGGCAACGTTTTATTTTCTGAGTCAGGTAAGCCTGAAATTTCCTGTGAGATTTGGAACATTAGCTCTAAAGCAAATTTGGTCATATGTGTTTGGTAATTTATGGCCCTAAATGCTAGAGTGGCAGAAGTGTTTACTTTTTTCCCTAGTCTATCCAGGATCTTGCTAGCCTTATCAGATGGTAAGAGGGTAGTGGAGGGCAGCAATGTTGATAGCTTGGCAGAAGTCACAGAAATTACAGAAGGGTCTGCAGAAGGACATCTGAAGAGAAACTTGCAGTCCTCTGGGACCTTGTAGAAGACGTCTGGCTTTTTGGGGGTGGGTGGCTAGGAATCTGCTGCCTGTAAGGCTATGGCAAAAGCATCGAGAAATGCAGGCAAGACAGCAGGAATAGCAGATGGACTAGGTGATCCCATCTGTAATAGCTCATAGTATCTTTTTTGTACTTCAGATACTTGGGTGCTATCCCATTTAAAATTATATCTCATCTTAGTTAGGTTCTGTCCAAAGGACAAGTTTTCCATTGGTGAATTTGTTCCATTGGATTCCTCTTCTGAGGAGGCATAATCCAGGGGGGAAGTGATCTGAGAAGAGTATGCCAGTGATTCCTTCCCCTGAAGATGCCTCTTCCTCTGATGCATCCTCTTCCTTAGTCCTTTTAAGTGGAGAGACAGAACTGGGAGGGGGAGATCTAAAACCTGGAGGAGGCCTAAGTGACATAAGGGCACTGAAAAGGCTCTGAGTGAACTGATGCCAGTAGCTATCAGGTTCTTTTGGTGGAGACAAATGCTTGTTTTTTTGTTTCTTTTTCCAATGCAGGTCTGTTTTATGTAGTGTAGGAATGCCCGACATAGGCCTACATTCGATCAGGTCAGAATCTACCTCTTCCCTAACTAGGATCTGAGGAATCCACTTAGGGAGTTCCATAATCACAATAAGTGGTTTCCCTCAGACATCCAAAATAGATGCCTGCTTGGCCTCTGAAGGATGTGCTTGTGCTGGGATCCAAGGTGGCCTGAACGTCAGGCTCAGCCTACAGATCTGGGCTGTGAACAAGGCATGTTCTCCGGGCTGTCCTCCGCCTCAAGAGAGATGTCAGTATCCAAAGGCACAGCAGAAGGTTCAGGCCTTTGCTTCAAAATCAACTCGATGTCGGGCCCAGGGGATCCCTCCACAGCACTTTTAGCTAGCAGCTTTAAGCGCTGATTCTTAAGGTAGATAGCTAAAGAGGATAATATACTCCTTAAGGTCTTTGGAACAAACATCTGACAAATAGAGCAGTTTTTGTGGTTGTGACTTGGGACTAGGGAGAACAGGCACTGGAGGTAGCTATCCTTGTGTGGAATTTGTCATCCACATTGGCACTTGCCCCTCTTGGATGACATGAACCCTAACCAAAGACAGTAGAAAAAGTCAAAAAATTCCCCAACATGGCACTTATTTGAAATCTGAAGAATAGCAAATGACCATACATTGGAATCTGCCATTCAGATCTGGTGGCAGAGAAGTTCTGAGGATGGTGCGCATTCATGTCACTTTTATGGTGACGTCTGACTGCAGCCTACATCTGACGTAACATGCACCCTACAGTAATAAAGTCTTTTGTATACTGGCCAACGTCGGGCTGCCTACAGCAGGGAACGCCTTCATGTTATGAAAACTGCAACAGATGAATAGAAGGACATCTATAATAATCAATCACAGAAGCTTAAAACAGACAGGGAAGAGAGACTAGAAAAGCAATTTACAAGGGAACACAGGGATTACTTATGTATGGCTTCCAAGTATGCAATAAAATCTAGCAGGTTTAGGATTTTTGCTTGGAATCATTTGCATAGGTATTTTTATACCATATGCAGACTTCAAGGTTGTACTCCTCAGGCAGATACAACTGTGAAGGTGTGACGCAGAAAAAAAGAGGCAACTGGGAAAATGTTTTTGGGACTGTAATGACTTGGCAAATTTTAAAAAAATTCCTTACAAAGTATTACAGAGTACTCTGTCAGCATTACTGGGTGAGCAAATGGCTGTAATTAAAAAAATTCTTTTTGAGCTGGGACATAGTATATGAAGTGTCTAGATATAGCAAGACATTATTAAATTTAATTCTGTTGACTGCCAAAAAGCTATTACTTGAAAATCAAAATATAAACCAAATCACAGCTGTCAACCTCTTAGCACAAGAAATCTGGACAAAGACAAAAATAATGGGGGGACAAGGTCCTAAAAATAGGGACAAAATTTAAATATCGCTCTTATAAACTTGGAAAGTTGCTAGAATAAAAAATTTTGCATTACCATGCATTCCCAAAGGATATGAAATCTGAAACAAAAATGCATGTCATTATTTAATGAATTAATTCCTCACTGATTTGCCAAAAAAATCCAGAAACCCCAAGTTTTATGAGGAACAGACCAAAATTATGAGGCAAAAATCTGGACAGTTGAAAGGTATGAACCAAATGCATTTGAAGGATTGAATATTGTAAGAGAGACAAAAGAACTAGAAGAGGGATCTTTAGAAAAGGGAAGGAACACAACACAAATAATTAAATGGAAATTGTGGAAACAATAAAGGCGGAATGATGTTCAGGATGAGTAGTAAGCTTTAAGGGAAGGCAAGAATTGAGTAAGTTGAGATGGGCATATTTTAATGAATGAAAATGGGACCTAGTGTAAAAAGATTATGAAACATTGTGAACTGTGCTGCAGTTATTAATGGCAGTATAGAAATTCAACAGCTTAACAGTCTTACAAAAGAAGACTACGAGTTTCAGTTGCTTAGGTATATCATTATGCACAAAAATTAGAAACATTATTCCATAACAGCCCTGGCGCCTCAACCAGAAAGCATTCAAGAGTCCAAATAACACAAAAGAAAATATTCATTAAAATATTAAAACTAATCAGCGATAAATGTTATTTTTCCTGAAAAGGTAAAACCTTCTAACGATAATCTTTAATTACAAACACACCCAATGTTAGGGCAGATGCTAGCAGCTGTCAAATTGCACTAGTGCTGTGACATTTTAACTGCCACTCAAAGACACTAACGTGGTCTATAGTTCTCCATTATCACTGATAAATAAATCACACATTGGCAGTAAATATAACAAAACAGAGACTGATGCCACAAATTGACTAAATATGACTGTACAGACAGCAGTTAATAACAAAACTGTAAACCCTGTAACACATTTATGAATCAAAATCAGAAAAAGGAATTCAGCCACATTCCATTCCATCATTATTTTGTCCAAAAACAAAGCAGAACTATTCAAATACAAAAATTTACATTTTCTCCTATATGTAGACTACTATTCATAATTTCCCAAACTAGTTCAGCTACATGCTACTACCAGTCAATCATTGTACTGAAATTTATCTTTGTGAAGCATGGGACACAAGCTGTAGTATCTGGCAACAACTGCATATCACATTACAGTTGCTTAATGGCAAATGGAGACAAGCCTTTCAAGTCTGCCCTTGTAAGTGTCATAAAAAGAGTTACGTACTTACCATAACTTGGAATCTGTGCTACCTAGTGTCATTATAATCACAAATGGGTCTTGGATCCGACCTCAGATCTGAGCTGCAACTAATAGACAGATCGAGAGCTCAAGCTCCTCCCCTTCCCATAATCCCCTGCTAACCTCTAACCCTCAGACTGAGTTTAATGAACAAACGGAAATGCTGAACAGTCTGCACAGGAGATTAAAAATTCCAAGAACAAACCATTCCTGCTCTACCAGATCCCCAGAAGGAAGGAATGTGATGACTAATGACACTGGATACCACAGATTCCAAGTTATGATAAGTATATAACTCTAACTGATGCTATCCGTGTCATTATTCATCACTAATGGGTCAGAATCCCCAGCTACTATGAGTCCTAGGAGGCTTGAAGGAAGGACATGTCAGAGCACAGAGGAACCAAAGGAAGCCCTGTTCCTGGACACCAAGTCCAAACAAACGTGCGAGGATTAGATCAAGTAGCAGCCGCACAGATCTCATCCGAGGAGAGTTTAGCCAAGAAGGCCGGAGAAGTTGCCACAGACCTAGCAGAGTGGGCCTTAATTGGTCTAGACAGCTTTACATGACTGCTATCATAAATGTAGGAAATACAGCTAGCAATCCATCTGGAGATAGTTACTTTAGAAACTCTCAAACCTTTTCTGTTTTGAGAAAAAGCCACAAAGAGCAGGTCTGACTTCTGAAGTTCCTTTTCAGATAGAAACATAATTGTCTATGAACATCTAAACAATGCAGGATACAGTCTCCTTTGTTAGAGTAGTTAGGGAACAAAATCGGTAGTTGTATCGATTGATTGAGGTTAGCCTCCAAAGCCACTTTTAGGATAAAGGAAGGATTTGTTCTAAGAGAGGTTTAATGCCTGCAGTTCTGAGACTCTCTTGGCATAGGTAATGGTCACTAAAAATGCCGTCTTCCAAGGCAGGAACTTACTATTACAAGAAGCAGACAGTTCAAAAGGCTTTTGTGTCAGGGACTGCAGCACCAAAGTCAAATCCCATGGTGGGAAAGGATCTTTGATAGGTAATCTAAGAAGAAAAACTCCTTTCTGAAAGGCATTGCACAGTTTAGAAGAAAAGGTAGGCTCCTCATTCAAATGGAAGTTAGACATGGCCTGCCAACTGAAGCTTAATCATGGAGAAACTATCCTCTACCTGAAAAAGAGAAGACAGCAACAGCAAAATATCAGGAACCAGGGCCGAAAAAGGTTCCAAATTACGCTGTCTGGTCCAAACAGAAAACCTTTTTCACTTACTGGAATACGCCTTCTTCGTAGGTGGCTTCTTAGATGCCAGTATGATGCTTCTTACCAGGGAAGGAAGCCTGAACTGTGAAAGGATTACTGGAACTGGAGAAACCATGCAGTTAAACGAAGAGTCTGGAGATTGGGAAGTGGAAGTCTCCAGGGATGGGAAATAAGATCTGGAATGGGATCCAATTTCCAGGGAGGATACTTCAGATGAGACCATAGAAGGGAGAACCATGCCTGATGAGGCTAAAAGGGGGCAATAAGGATGAGAGGAGTCTTCAGGCAGAGAGCTTTCTGCAAGACTTTGGGTATTAAGAGGAGTACAGAGTAGTCCCAGCAGCCAATCATGAATCAGAGCATCCCTAGGTGACTCCCCCGCTAGAGGGATCAGAGTAAAATAACTGTTGCATTTGTGGCTGACTAGGGAGGCAAAGAGATCTCAGCATGGCTGACACCAACATTTGAATATCTGACTAGCCACTGATAGATTTAGGGACCACTCATGGGGACTCAAGATAGACCTGCTGAGTTTTTCGGCCAGCAAGTTGGAAGTGTCGGGAAATTGTGTTGCAAGAAGAAAGCACCTGGAAGACATAGCCCATTCCCACTCTCTCATGGCTTCTCTGCACACAGGATAAGATTGTGATCCCTCTTGCTTATTGATGTACCAGATCACTGCCATGTTGTCCATTTGGATTGCTATGGCCCCTACAGGGAGGCACTCCTGACAGGCTTGCAATGTTAGAAGGACTGCTCTCATCTCCAGGACATTTATGTGTAATTTGGTCTCTGTGGGGGACCATGTGCCTTGAACCGTCTTGCCCTGAAAATGCTCCCCCATCACAACAGGGAGGAGTCCGTGGTCACCGTGGCCTTGGGAGGGGGAAGACAAAATGGTCTTTCTAGAATTAGGTCTTGAGACCGAAGCCACCAAGTGAGGTGATTTCTGAAATAGTCAATGATTTGTTGAACATTAATTGTAACAAGGAGACCACAAGAAGTAACACACAAGGTGATCAAGATTGGGTTACTTCTATGTTGCTTATGTTCACCATAGATAGAAAAGAAATTAAGGACATTATATCCAATAATTGGAGAATTTTAGCATCTAACAGTGACTTAAGGGCAGTTGTAGGAGAAGCACCCCTTTTTGTAAACAAAGGAGCTAAGAATTTCAAGGAAATGTTGGAAAGTGGACATAATACGGGGGTTAGTAAAAGTGGAGGTACTTTTAAGTGTAAAAGTTGCAATTTTTCCAAATACATTTCAGAAGGGGCATATTTTGAAGTCTGCAACCAAAGAAGAGAATGGAAGGTTCCTGGCAACTTCAGTTGTAAATCCACCTACGTGGTATACATGGCTAAATGTTCGGTCTGTTCTTCTTTCTATATTGGAAAGACCAACAGGCAATTAAAAAATAGAATATATGAACATTATTATGCCATCAGAAAGAATAACTTGGATAATGCTCGTTACAAGCACACCATTACATGTGCAGGTGACAAGAATGGAGTTAAATTTTGCTTTGGGTTTATTGACCATGTTCCCCAGGATTTTAATGGAGACAGAGATGGGGAACTTGATTATAGGGAATTTAAATGGCAGACTTTGTTGGATGCATGTAGGGCATCAGGTTTGAACAATGGAGTTAATTACAAAGCAATCCTACAAAGAAAGGCATATTGCAACAAATGCAAATAGAATGTACATTTTAAATGTTTTATGTTAACATTTTATTTAGGCAACATGTTATGTGGTGCCACCCCCCCCCCCTTTTTTACTTGATTTTTTAAGTGACTGGTTTTAGGTAAATGTTTTTTGTAATTTGTTAACTGGAGTTGAGATGTGATTGGTTAAGATTTCTAACAATTTTATATAAGAGGGTTGTATTTTAATGGAGACAGAGATGGGGAACTTGATTATAGGGAATTTAAATGGCAGATTTTGTTGGATGCATGTAGGGCATCAGGTTTGAACAACTGAGTTAATTACAAAGCAGCAAGAGGGTTGTACTCAGCAAAATCTGGTCCAAATGGAGAAACACTAAAGACCCAATCGATCAGCAGTTCTTTAGACAGCTTAGAAATGCCACCAAAGAATTAATAGTTCAGGATAAAAAGAACTATTTCTTGAAACTCCAAAAAAAAGCACCAAAGTCAACCCAAAACCTTCTGGTCAGGCATAAGTAAACTATTACATCCAGGCCACTCCAAAACACCAACCCCATCTGGTCTCTCTCCAAACTCTCCCATCCAGATAGCTGATGCTTTCATTACATTTTTTTCAGAAACTGTCCAATCTTTAGCTACCACCTTACCACCTGTTAACTCTACCCCTTCATCCTCCCTAACATCCCTACCATCTACCTTTCACCTAAAACCTATTCCTACAACCCGCATCTATACTCTACTTAATAAACTTAAATCTTGTACTCCCTCAGCTGATCTCCTACCACCTGAATTCCTTCAAACTGCTGCAAAACTTCTTGCCTATCCCATTTCTATCCTAATCAATATAATTATAACTGAAAGCTACATCCCTTCACTCTGGAAAATCTCTCACATAATCCCACTTCACAAGGGTGGTAACTCAAATGAACTCTCCAACTATAGACCTATAGCCCTACAATCACCACTTGCCAAAATCATGGAAAAATGCATACATTGACAATTTCTTGACCACATCCTCCAAAATAATCTACTAACTGACTGTCAACATGGTTTCAGACCATCCCATAGTACCACCACTGCCCTCCTATCCTTTATGGACTGTATAAATAAACATTGTAACAAAAACATGCTCGCCTCTGCACTATTTATTGACCTATCTAAAGATTTTGATATGGTTATCCATCAAATACTTCTCAACACACAAAATTCATTCTCACTTGACACACAAGCTCTGCAATGGTTCAAGTCCTACTTGGACAATAGACAGCAGGCTGTCATGTGGGACAACAACCTATCCAAACATCTCCCTATTACCCTTGGTGTCCCTCAAGGATCAATCCTGGGGCCCCTACTTTTCTCCATATTCATTAACGACCTTTCCACTATATTACCTCTACCCACCTGCATACAATCTGCAGATGACTCCACTTTGATTTGTAAAGCTTCCACCTCATCTGAACTACACTCCATCACCCAAACAGTATTTAACCTAGTAGAAAAAGTACAGTTTTGTACCTACCATAAATGTAGATGTTCGAGTGCTAATACAGCTGCAGTAATCACAGATGGGTTCTCTGCCGTCAGGCGGGTCCACGGTCGGCCGAATTCCAAAGTCTAGGTCCGGCGTCGGTTGTTGTCGCTTTCTTTCCTGACGTCAGTGAGGCGGGGGTATATAAGACACAGCCGACACCATTTTCTTCAGTCTTTCTTGCCCCAGATGTCAGGTGCCCCCAGAAGGAAGGCAATACATAAATTATATTTATATACATGCAATGCAATATAATCAAAAATCAATAGTTGCAAGCAAATATACCATAGAAGGATAACCCAATCAGGTTGTATGAAGAGGGGTTAGGCCCTAGGCCTTTACCAAGAGGAGAAGGAGGGAGGGAAAACTGTACTGCAGCTGTATTAGCACTCGAACATCTACATTTATGGTAGGTACAAAACTGTACAATGTTCATCGTGCATACAGCTGCAGTAATCACAGATGGGTAGAATCCCAAAGCTACGCACAGGGTGGTAGGCACTAGGTGGAACTGGGATGAGCCAGAATGCCCTGCAACACAGCAGTGGCAAAGCCTGCTCTAGTTTTGGAATATAAAGGCAGGTGGTAGTGTTTTGTGAAGGTATGCACAGAACTCCAAGTGGCTGCCTCCAAAATATCTTTGGTAGGAACTCCTCTGAGGAAGGCTGTAGAGGTAGCTGTGGCCCTGGTGGAGTGGGATCTGATGCCTGTAGGGACAGATTTTCCATGATAGGAGTAACAAAACCATATGCAGTGGCCTATCCATTTTGAAATTGTCTGTTTGGTAACTGGCTTCCCTTGAGCTCCTACAGCATAGGACACAAAAGGTTGGCCTGATTTCCTGAAAGGCTTTGTTCTGTCCAAATAATAACGTAGCTGTCTATGGATGTCTAAGGAGTGTAGCAGCCTTTCCCCTTTGTTTTGAGGATTGGGGTAAAAGGTAGGTAAGTGTATGGCTTGATTTAAAGCTACCCTGGATACCACTTTAGGCATAAATGACGGGTTGGTTCGAAGGGAAACCCTGTCCTGATGGAAGATGAGAAAGGGCTGCACAGCCATGAGGGCTTGTAGTTCCGAAACCCTACGAGCTGAGGTAATGGCCAGAAGGAAGGCTGTTTTCCAGGACAAATATTGCAAATCTGTTGAGGCAGCTGGTTCAAAGGGAGGCAATGTTAATTTTTCTAGAATGTAATTAAGATCCCAGGCTGGTATTGGTTGTTTCCTTGGTGGTCTTATATTCTTAGCCCCTCTGAGGAACTGTCTTAAGAGTGAGTGAGAGAATAAGGGTGGATCAGTGTTGAATTCTGCAGAAATGGCTGAGGCATGGATTTTTATGGAGGAAAATGAAAGTCCACTGTTCAGCAGCTCAGCTAGATACTGTAATACCTGAGGCAAATTCAGTTTTCTAGGGTCCTGGCCTTTTTTCTCATCCCAAGAGCAAAACTGTTTCCATTTAGTGGAGTAAGCCTTTCTAGTAGATGGCCTTCTGGCCTCCAAAATGACATCCTGCACCTCTTTGGGGAGTAGGGTCTGTTGTGGTGTTAAGGAATTTTCCATGCAGCGAGATTGAGTGTTTTCAGCTGACTGTGAAGAGTTTTGTAGCTGTGCTGAGTCAGCAGAAGAGGCATTAGAGGTAGGGACCAGGGAGGACAGACCTCCCAACCGTACAGATTTACTCGGTTTTTACCGAGTTTTGGGGTCCAATTAATGGGGTGCCACGATTCCCGAGTGGCACCCCTTCATTTCCGATTTTTTTCCAGCTCTTTTCAATTTTTTTTATTTCACGCCGTTTTGAGCTGACGTCATCGCATGCGCGATGACGTCAGTGCCGTCAGCCTGTCAGAATTGAGCTCAAGGGCTCATGTGCTTTCCGGTTGGCTGAAAGTATTGATTTCTACAGAGGTTTGGCTGTGTGTTCTCAAATTCCATTCCGGCTGTTTGAAAACTTTTAGCGCGGAAACAGAAATGGAACAAGCAACTGCTGCAGACCTTTGGCTGTGCGTTTGTTGTTGGACTCGGACTGGAGTAGTGGCTTGATTAATACTTTGGCTTGCTTTTGTATGGAGTGGAGGTCACTGATGCCTGGTGAATTAATGCTTTGGTGGCCAGAGGAAATGGCTCGGGTTTGGCTGTTCTGCATTGAGGCAACGATGGCTCAGGCTGCTACTTTGGAGTTATTAGGTGAGCGTGATCTGCTTAAGGAAATGGTGTGTGTGTCACCCAAACTGTAAGTTGCAGCAGTCATAATATACCTTTCAGCTACACTGCTTTTTGACAGTCTAGTTTTCTCCTTAAAAAAAAATCTATTTTTTATTTAATGATGTAAGTCAGAGCAACTCACGTTTTTTATTAAAATAGATAAGCGCTTTTGTCTTGTGACTCGTCTTTAGTTTAATAGAGATGAAGTCTCTATTAAACTAAAGATGAGACAAAAGTGCTACTGTGTTCTCAAATTCCATTCCGGCTGTTTGAAAACTTTTAGCGCGGAATCAGAAATGGAACAAGCAACTGCTGCAGACCTTTGATTTGGCTGTGCATTTGTTGTTTGACTCGTAGTGGCTTGATTAATACTTTGGCTTGCTTTTGTATGGAGTGGAGGAGGTCGCTGATGCCTGGTGAATTAATGCTTTGGTGGCCAGAGGAAATGGCTCGGCTTTGGCTGTTCTGCATTGAGGCAATGATGGCTGCTACTTTGGAGTTATTAGGTGAGCATGAGCTGCTTAAGGAAACGGTGTGTGTGTCACCCAAACTGCAAGTTGCAGCAGTCATAATGTACCTTTCAGCTACACTGCTTTTTGACAGTCTATTTTTCTCCTTAAAAAAAAATCTATTTTTTATTTAATGATGTAAGTCAGAGCAACGCACGTTTTTTATTAAAATAGATAAGCGCTTTTGTCTTGTGACTTGTCTTTAGTTTAATAGAGATGAAGTCTCTATTAAACTAAAGATGAGACAAAAGTGCTATTCTGTTTTAATAAAAAAAAATGTTAGGTGCTCTCTTAGACTCCTACAGACTTGTTTCAAGCAACAGTTTAGCTTTGGAAGCAATGAGCTATACACATGTATCACTCTATGGATGAGTAAAGAGAAGATGTTTTACTACTTAATTATAACAAATGCTGCAATGCAAGTAAGGATTCAAAGGCATTGAAGTAACTAGCATTAAATATAATGTGATGCCATAATGTTTTAAATTCAGTTTTATACGATGTATTCTAGTTTATCACAAGTGACAGTAAATACAGTTAATATTCATGTAAAGTTTTGTAAACCTTAAGTTACATGTATACTATTCTTAGGACATACATGCATTTATATTTTCTGTATGTTAAAAATGAACTGCTATGTATTCAGTTATTTGCTGACCCATTAGAAACAGTCTGGATAAATATAGTATAATTTATGCTTCTGGTGATGGTACTTGGAGGGGTGACTGATCTGCCTGGCTTTATATAAATGTTAAATATTTAAAATGTTGACTTCTTGCTTTATGTCTAGATAATTTAAGCTGAATATCCTCCAGGATTTTAAATGGTCTTTCAGTCCCCTGAAATGTGTTATCCTTCATTTGAAATGCATATATCTCTGGTTGCCGAGTTCCTGTTTTGGAATTGATCAAGTATTGTTTCATAATGTTGATTCAGATATGAAAACAGATGTCTTGGCCATGTCAGTAAACAGCACACATTATGCAGGGAACCAAATAGAACTTTATAAAGCAGTTAGCAATGAAAATGTTGACATTGTTCAGCTTTGAGTTGAAGCCTTTAATACCTCTTGGCATAGTCCATAATTTAGGAGCATCATATCTACTTGAGCAGTATAATATTTTGGAATTAAATCTGAACTACATGTACATTATGACAATTAATAAATAAAACAAACACAGGAAACCTTGTATTTATCTGAAACTGTGTGTAAATGCCCCCAACTAAATACACCTGGTGACTAGAGGCTAATAAATGTGAGTTTCAAGGGCAAAAGCTGTAGAAATAAAGTAGTATGCACACATTAGTGTTTATGGTAAATGAGATGAAATAGCCAGATAGTGGGGCATTGGAATGGCTGCAGGGGCACTCTGGTGCCATACGTTGGTTGTCTGTTCTTCAGTTTGTGTTTGAAAAGTTGGTATCCCACAATTCCATTGGAGTGGGTGGGGTTATGTAATTATGTATGCAAATTGTATGTTAATCAGCGTACAGATTTGTACCTATTTTTCATGGGCCTTGTCCAGATTTTTGATGTTTCCAGGTTGAGAGGTATGAGGGAGGAGTATGTGTTAGGCTCCTCAGGAGTGGGTACCAGTGTTGTCTTGGCCAGTCTGGAGCAATCAGTATCATCTTCGGTCTGTCTGCTCTTGCTTTCAAGAGTACCTTGGGCAGGAGGCAGAGGTGGGAAAGCGTAAACTGTCCATGCTGTCCAACTGAATGAAAGGGCATCCACTCTCCAGGCCTTTGGATGAAAGGTCCTTGAACAGAACTTTTCCAATTGATGATTCCTGTGGGAGGCGAAGAGATCTATGTCTGGCCTCCCCCACGCTTGGATTATCTTTGTAAACACTTGAGGATGCAACTTCCATTCATGTGGATCTGTCATATTTCTGCTTAGATTGTCTGCCAGTGTGTTTTCCAAACCTGGCAAGTACTGTGCCTGAAGTTCGATTTGCCATTCCAGAGCCAAGTTCCAAAGTGTCATGGCTAGTCTGCACAGGGGGTATGAATGTGTTCCTCCTTGTTTGTTTATGTACCACATTACTGTGGTGTTGTCTGTTCTTATCAATAATTGTCCTGGATGCAGGAGGTCCTTGAAAGCTGTAATTGCATTTATCACTGCTAGCATTTCTTTCTGATTGATGTGAAGGTGCTTTTCCTTTTGGGACCATTTGCCCTGAATGCACCTGTCTGTCATGTGCGCCCCCTAGGCGTAATCTGAGGCGTCTGTTGTGATGACTTGATTTGCTTGAGGCTTGCAGAATGGGAGACCTGTGTTTGTTTGACATGCTTGGGCCCACCATAGAAATTCCTTTTGCAAACATGGAATTATTGGTATTATTGTTTCCAAACTGTGGCTGTGTTGAGACCATAGGTTTTTTAGGTACCATTGAAGTTTCCTCATATGCAACTTTGCACATGGGATTAAAAGAATGCAAGATGCCATGAAGCCCAGAGCCTGCAGGATTTTCCTTGCAGTAAGCCTGGTACAATTTGCTAGTATTTTGAAGTACTGAGTTAGTTGCCCCTGTTTTTCTGGCATAAGATAGGCCATCTGGGTGTTTGTGTCCAAGTTGGCACCCACGAAAGTTATTTTCTGAGATGGTCTTAGCCTGGATTTCTCTTTGTTGACTGTGTATCCCAGGGAATTCAGTAACCGTGTTACATAAGCCAGATGTTCCAGAAGTATGTGCTTGCTGTCCGCTTGGATCAGGCAGTCGTCCAAATAAGGGTAAATTTGTATCCCTTGTAGTCTGCAGTAGGCAATTACTGATGCCAGGCATTTTGTGAATACTCTGGGCGCAGTAGATAAGCCAAAGGGCAATGCAGAGAATTGATAGTGAATTGAACCTTCAAGAAATCTGAGGTATCTTCTGCAGCTTTGTCTGATTGGGACATGCAGGTATGCCTCCTTGAGGTTCAATGTTACCAGCCAAAACTCCTTGCCCAGCATGGGAAGAAGCTGCTGTAATGTGAGCATCTTGAATTTTGGTACGAGTAAGAATGTGTTTAGGATGGATAAGTCCAAAATGGGTCTCCAGTCGGTTCCTTTCCTTGGTACCAGAAATAGCCTGAAATAAAAACCTTGACCTTGTTCGTGAGTAGGTACCTCTTGAATAGCTTTCATGTCTATGAGCTTTGAAATTTGTAGTTGTGCCTCTGCCCTTTGATTGTGTGGCAGGTTTGGCATGCCTCTCATTTTTGGAAGAGTGTGAAAATGAAATCTGTAGCCTCTGTTTATAACGTCCAGGATCCATTTGTCTGTTGTGACAATATGCCAATTTCTTGTAAATAATGCCAGCTTTCCTCCCAAGAGTGCTGCCAGCTGAGACTTGCTTGGCATGGAAAGGAGGAAGTCATTGGGTTTGTTTCCTGTATTGTTGTGCACTGTCTTCGCCACCTCTTGGTGCTGGAGTTTGCCACTGCCTGCCTCTATATGATCCTTGTGATTGTCCTCTGCCCCTTGTGCGCCTGTATCTACCTCTTTGGGGCTTGTCCGTGGCTGGAAAGGACCAGTTTTTAGAAGGCCAATTTCTGCTAAAACGTGGTGGTTGAACCTGTAGAAAAGCTTTGACAGTTTGCATAGATTTGGCTTTTTCTTCCATTTTCCGTAGTATCTCCTCAGCATTAGTACCAAATAGCACATCCTTTTGTAAAGGAGCATCTAGTAGTTTAGCTTTCACATGATCAGGCAAGATTTGTTCCCTAAGCCAGGCATGTCTACGAATGACTGATCCTGTAACAGCAGCTCTACTTGAGGCCTCTAGGGCATCATAGCCACATTATAAGGTGTGTTTACCCACTTGTTCTGCACTGTGCATCATATCCTGCAACTCCTTCAAATCTGGTTGTTCAGGTTGAGACATTTTATTCCTTAATTGTGATAACAGAAACTGCTGATATTTAAGCATATGAAACTGACAATTTAAGGCCCTCATAGCTAGGGTGGACGAGGTATATACCTTTTTCCCCCACCTTTCTAAGGATCTTGACTCTCTTTCGGAAGGTAGTAGATTCTTAGCAGTAGAGGCCTTCATTCCCTTGGGGCCTTGAGAAATGGTTTCAGGGTCAGCATTATGGCTTTTGTAAAGAAATTGGTGGGAGTTAGGAACTCTGTAGTACCTATCAGGCTTGACTGTGGCAGGAGGCAGGGAATCCGGATTAAGGCAAGCCTCCGAATAAACATCATCAAGTATGTCCAAGACAGGAGGTATCGCCAGAGGTCTGTGTTGAGGTAACAAAAGAAATTCCCTAAGTCTTTTCTTGGAATCAGACAAGTCTTGGCCTTCCCAATGGAAGTGTTCCCTCAAGGTGTGCAAGGTTTCCCCAAAAGAAAAATCCTCTGGAGGAGATACAGAAGGAATGAACTGCTCTGCATCAGAATCTTCAAAAGGGGAGTAAGAGTGTTCCTCTACATCAGAATGTTCTGAAAAAATGGAGCCCTGATCAGAAGAGGGAGAATCTTCCTCCACTCTGGGTCTCTTGTCTGGAGGGGGTTGGGAACCCCTGATAAGAGTAATTAAATCCTCAGCCATTTTAAGCATCTGCCTTTTAGGCATGGGACCTGGAGATGGGCCCTGTGCAACAGGCCTCTTGGGATGCCTGGCTGATTTGGACTTAGTAAAGGCCTTAATGGAAAAGGAAGATGAGTGTCTAAAGACACCATGGGTGGAAGTGGACCTGTCCACATTAGGAGGCTCAACACACACAGTGGCTTCGGTGATTGTAGTCTGGGTATGGGCCGAGGTACCTGCGGTCTCGGTTACAGAAGACGCCGCCAAAGAAGTGTCGTCGGTAGTCAGGGACTGCATAGGCGTCTCGCTGAGAACCGGACCACGTGTAGCCGGTTTTGGCGTGATGTCGGTGGAGACCATGGACCTCGCGTGTCGGTCCTTGTCCTTGCGTTTTTTTGGACAAAACGGTAGTCGGAGTCTCCAACGACATTTTATAATCAAAGGCTTTACCAAAAAGGTGTTGGGCGAACTCCGCCCGACGCTTAATAGTGCATTTATTGAAAGTAGCGCAAAAGCGACAGCCCGAGACGTCGTGGTCTGGGCCTAAACAAGGCATGCAGAGGGAATGGAAATCCTTATGCGGTATTTGCTTCCCACAAGAAATACAATTGTTAACTTTTTCTGACATCGGTCTGAGGCAAGAAAAGTTTCAACGGGTACTTAGCTTTAAAGAAGACTTCGGTTTCCAATTTTTCGTAAATTCAGGAGCTGGCCAACCGGCACTTGCGAACTGCTTCTGCTTCGGGCACCGCGTGGCAAAAAAGACTGAAGAAAATGGCGTCGGCTGTGTCTTATATACCCCTGTCTCACTGACGTCAGGAAAGAAAGCGACAACAACCGACGCCGGACCTAGACTTTGGAATTCGTCCGACCGAGGACCCGCCTGACGGCAGAGAACCCATCTGTGATTACTGCAGCTGTATGCACGATGAACATCTGGTTCCAACAACGTTGTCTACTCTTAAACGCCAAAAAAAACAAACTACTACTCTTCACTCCTACTATAAAATCCACCCCAATACATTTCTTTATTACATCCATCGATGGCACAATCATAACTCCTAACCCAACTACCAAACGCTTAGGCGTAATAACTGATAACAACCTCAACTTCGACTCACATATTAATGCTACTATTAAAACTGTAAACAGAAAACTTGGATCCTTGTATAGGATAAAACCCTTTCTCACCCCAGATGCTAGAGCTACTACTGCCCAGACTCATCTGATCTCTGCCCTCCTCTATGCCTCACCTATTTTTACTAATCTTTCCAAAAGCAACCTAAACAAATTGATCACTTCTTATAACAATATTGCCAGGTTTGCTAAAGGGTCCCCATTTAGAACTCATCACTGTCTAAATCTCAAACTTCTAGGTTGGCTAGAACTAAATAATCAACTACAATTTCAACAACTCTCCATTCCCATAATATTCTATACCAACCTAATAATACTCCTATTCTCAAAAACCTCATCTCCCTCTACACAAACCTTACTACCCTTCGATCTGCAAATAAACTACTGGTAACCACTCAGAAATCCCACAATAAGGCAGGTAACTCTCTTATCTCAAACTCAGTGGGGAAGATCTGGAACAAGCTTTCCAGTAAACTGACATCTCTCTCATCATTACTACCCTTTAAAAAACAACTAAAAATTCAACTAAAATTACAATGGCTATGTCCAGGTACTAACCCAGACTACCTCCCCCCCCCAGTATTACCTTTTTCTACATCTCTCCTCCGCTCACCCACCTTGCTGAATTTAGTAAATTCTTCCTCACTCCCCTCTTTGTAAATTATCTAAGACTTTCTCATGGTAACATTACTGGATTTTTGCCTTGCTAAACATTGTATGCATCCACAGTAGAATTTAGTTTCTGTATCAATCAACTTGTTGAAGAATATTTTCAAGTTTATGTATTTTAGATTTTTTTTTGTACTTTTTGTCTGTCTCATATATATGTAGATTATAGTGGAGCTTATCTCCCAGGGCCTCTACTGAAAATGGACATGTATCCAGTTAGACTAACCTGGTCAACAAATGTAAAATAAATAAAATAAATAAATAAATTCATTGAGTTGTTTGTTCTGAAGAAGGCCAAACTTTTTGGCTGAAAGCGCTTAACCTGTGGTGTTAAAGGTTCGTGCAAAGGATTTAGTGACTACACTTTTTCTTGTGTTTTTGTTTGGATTTGTGTTACGTTACACAAGCTTGAGACATCTGGAGCAGTTTTCTTTTCTGTTTTTTGTGTGTCTGGCAAGATGTCTCAAAGTGGATCACCCCTGGAGGGAGAGAGTTTAGTAGTGGATGTGAATATTCACTCATACCCCTTGGACTCCCAAACTGGTGAAAAAGGTGTTCCTGTAGAGTTACCATACCGTCTGGAAGAAGAGAATTGTGTCTGGAGAGATATGGTGAAAGATTTCATGACAGCACCTGCTGTGTTTAATGTCGAAGCTGGGGATTTGTCTGGGCTGAGTCTATGCCTAGAGTTATTCTGAACAAAGGCTGGTTGTTCAAGGACTTGGCAGTATCCCTTATCAAACATAAAAAGATACAGTGGGACATTGCTTTTTTTAGCTATTGTTTAGATGTGAAAAGGGTCCCCAAAGGACTGCAAGTGAATAACATTCCCAGTGGCTTATACATCAGTATATTTATGGACAAGTGGAGTAAAATCTGTGAACAAGCAGGCTTAGCGTTCCTTAAGTTGCTTAAGGAACATCAAGAAGAGGAGGAATCTAAGTTAACTAAATGGATTGATGGGCTAATGGATAAGCTCAGTTTGGCTGCTTCTCCCACACAAATTGATGATTTTTTGAGGCGTATGCAGCCAAAAATCAACTCACTAGACAAATCTCTCAGGGAGAAAAAAGAAAAGAAAGTTAACAGGGACTGGAGATTGTACCAGGAGAAAAAGAGCGTTTCCACCTTAAAACCGGCCTGCAACGTTTCGGAAGAGCTGACATCATCACGGCGTGTAAACGCACAGGCGGAGGAAGCCAACAGTGAAGATAGGGACTACAATAACAGAAAGGAAAACAGAAATCAGAGGTCTTTTTTTATCTCCTCGTCACTCGAAGCGTTTGCAGGAGAAGAGGGGAACACAGGTTGATCATTTGGAGGCTCCTGTAGAATTGAGGAGAGAGATTCCACCACGGCAGAACTGGAGCAGTCACAGCAGTTTATCTGCAGTGCAGGTAGTAGAACCTGCAAGCCAAGTAAGTGTTTACCCACTTTCTCACAGAGACAAGAGGTAACAGTGGCATCCAGTATTCAGTACATGCCTATGACTTTCAAGATTTATAATCTGTCAACCAGTGTTGTTCACAGAGGCAGAAACTGATTTGTTAAAAAAGGGTTTTAATTTTGTGCCCTCTAGAAGGGCTGACATTGTAGACACAATAATAGATTTGAAAGCTTACACACGTTAAGCTTAATTTGAAGTTCATTATGGGGATTCAAGAGGGCAAACCCAAAGGGGATTTTATTGTACCCAGTGTTTTCAACCCACCTTTGCATTCAACTATCAAGGCTTTTGAAGACTTATGTGAGGTGGAAATTAGACATTTATTAAAAAAGTAAAAGAAAATTCTTCAATATGACTGCATTTGAACAAAGTATGTTTAGCTCTATCAGCAATGATTGTTCCATTAGAATCATGCGTGCTGACAAGGGGGGCTCTATGGTATTAGTGAATACAGAAGATTACATTAAGGGCCTCTATACTTTGTTAGCAGATGAAGCTGCCTACAAAACAGTATCAAAGGCAAATGCTTTTAAGGCATACAAAAGAACAGATTCATGGTTTGAGGATGCATTCACAGGAGGTATTGTTTCTAAAACTATGTTTGATTTTTTTCAAGTTGACAAACCCAAGATAGGGCATCTTTCTGGTATCCGGAAGATACACAAAGACGAGCAGTTTCCTCCCTATAGGCCCATTGTTTCTTTACCGGCATCCAAGTTAGAACCTTGTTCTAAATTTATTGACAGGACTTTGCTTAAGCTGGTTCAGAATACAGAGGACTTTATTAGGGATTCTTTTGATTTTTTAAGTAAAATTAAAAGCATTAAAGTAGAAACGGGATTTTTTAGTTACAGTGGACGTGGCACCATTAAACACTTGTACTCCTCATTAAGTGGGTTTAGAATGGGTGGGTTATAAGTGATTCACAGTGGGGAGTGTGATTTTGAAAAAAGTAAGTTTATGTTGGAATTTATTGACAATATTCTTTCATATAATTTTTTTGTTTTTGACAAGTATTTTTTTACAAACAAAGGGTGTGGCGATGGGTGCAAGGATGGCTCCCAATTACGCCAATTTGGTAATGGCGTACTGGGAGACCAACATCATGTCTAAGATTGTCAACAGGGAAAAGATTGTTGTTTATTACTGCTTTATTGACAACCTCTTTTTTTATTTGGAGGGGAACAGAGTCTGAACTTTCAAAATTTGTAGAAGATATGAAAAATAGTATATCTTTTTTAAGATTTACTGGTGTTGGAATACTTCGAAAGTTTGTTTTTTAGATATAGAAGTCTTGAAAGAAGAAGGGAAGGATGAATTGGGCTCAGTTATCAGCTATAAAAATGTAGCTAGTAATGGTTTGCTGCATTACTCTAGTATGCATCCCACTTATGTTAAGTATAACATTAAAGGGCAGCTAGTTACATTAAATAGGCTCACAAGTGATGAAACAAAGTTAGATTATTTAGTGGAAGAGCTACATTGTAGGTTTAAAAACAGAGGGTATCTCCCTGAAATAGTAGTCAATAAGGTGTTGAACATTAACTGTAACAAGGATGCCACAAGAGGTAACACACAAAGTGATCAAGATTGGGTTACTTCTATGTTGCTTATGCTCACCATAGATAGTAAAGAAATTAAGGACATTATATCCAATAATTGGAGAACTGTAGCATCTAACAGTGACATAAGGGCAGTTGTAGGAGAAGCACCCCTTTTTGTAAACAAAAGAGCTAAGAATTTCAAGGAAATGTTGGATAGTGGACATAATAAGGGGGTTAGTAAAAGTGGAGGTACTTTTAAGTGTAAAAGTTGCAATTTTTGCAAATACATTTCAGAAGGGGCATATTTTGAAATTTGCAACCAAAGAAGAGAATGGAAGGTTCCTGGCAACTTCAGTTGTAAATCCACCTATGTGGTATACATGGCTAAATGTTCGGTCTGTTCTTCTTTCTATACTGGAAAGACCAACAGGCAATTAAAAAATAGAACATACGAACATTATGCCATCAAAAGAATAACTTGGATAATGCCCTTTACAAGCACACCTTTACATGTGCAGGTGACAAGAATGGAGCAATCATGTTCCCCAGGATTTTAATGGAGACAGAGATGGGGAACTTGATTATAGGGAATTTAAATGGCAGACTTTGTTGGATGCATGTACAGCACCAGGTTTGAACAATGGAGTTAATTACAAAGCATTCAAAAAAAGAAAGGCATATTACAACAAATGTAAATAGAATGTACATTTTAAATGTTTTATGTTAACATTTTATTTAAGTAACATGTTATGTGGTGCCCCCCTCCCCTTTTTTTTTTACTTGAATTTTTTAAGTGACTGGTTTTAGGTAAATGTTTTTTGTAATTTGTTAATTGGAAATGAGATGTGATTGGTTAAGATTTCTAACCATTTTAAATAAGAGGGTTGTATTCATTGAGTTGTTTCATCTGAAGAAGGCCAAAGTTTTTGGCTGAAAGCGCTTAGCCTCTGGTATTAAAGGTTCATGCCAAGGATTTAGTGACTCCACTTTTATTGTGTTTTTGTTTGGATTTGTGTTACGTTACACAAGCTTGAGACATCTGGGGCAGTTTTTTTTTCTGCTATCCATGTCATTATTCATCACTAACGGGTCAGAATCCCCACCTACTATGAGTCCTAGGTTGCCTCAAGGAAGGATATGCCAAAGCACAGAGGAATCAAAGGAAGCCCTGTTCCTAGACACCAAGTCCAACCTGTAGAGCAAAAAAAAAGTGTGGGAATTAGACCAAGTAGCAGCCACACAGATCTCATCCAAGGAGAGTTTAGCCAAGAAGGCCGGAGATGTAGCCACAGACCTAGCAGAGTGGGCCTTAATTGGTCTAGACAGCTTTACATGACTGCTATCATAAATGTAGGAAATACAGCTAGCAATCCATCTGGAGATAGTTACTTTAGAAACTCTCAAACCTTTTCTGTTTTGAGAAAAGGCCAGAAAGAGCAGGTCCGACTTCCGAAATTCCTCAGTCCTTTATAGACAGAAATTAGAAGTTATGTACCTACCATAACGTTCCATGTTAGTTGTCTTCTCTCGCCTTCTTTCTTGCTGGATGGGTTCGGAGCCGATCCTCGGCTCCGACTCGGCACTTGCTTAGCTTGAGAACTCCTTTTACCAGCTCGAGGCAACCCTATATCCCATGATGCAAGGCGGGACTACCTCAGATCTCGTTTGGTAGCTAAATACCCTGCTAAGGACTAACCTAGTAGAACTAGGAAAACAAGTTCATAACAAAGGACTCCTCTAATGAAGACTCAGGAGGGAACAACCTGAGAAGAGGAAACTCTTCAAGATCTGTCCAGGCCAGGGGGGAGGAGGGAGGGACGCAAGAAAGAAGGCGAGAGAAGACAACTAACATGGAACGTTATGGTAGGTACATAACTTCTAAATGTTAAGTTGTCAATCTCGCCTTCATTCTTGCTGGATGGGACCGCATCCCTAGCACCTGTATCCCGGGTGGCTCAATGGAACAGACTCTTGAGAACTGTGGAACCAAAACTGTCCCTGTCCCTAGAGGCCAAATCTAATTTGTAATGAGAGACAAAGGTATGAGGAGTGGCCCAAGTAGCTGCTGCACAAATGGTATCAATGGGTAGTCTATCCTGAAAGGCTGCAGAAGTGGATAGACTCCTGGTTGAGTGTGCTTTCGGTTTAGAAGGTAGTTGCTTGCCTCTGAGCGAATACACGTAAGAAATGGTGGAAGACAACCATCTGGATAAGGTCACCTTTGATACTGGGAGACCTTTCCTGTTTTCTGCATAGGAGACAAATAATTGGTCTGATTTCCTGAATTGTTTCGTTCTATGCAAATAGTACCTGAGCTGACGATGGACATCCAAAAATGAAGCTTTTGTTCAGCTCTGTCAGAATAATTAGGGAAAAGACTGGTAGATCGATAGATTGATTAATATTAGTTTGAGAAACAACTTTGGGGAGAAAGGACGGATTTGTTCTCAAGGATACCCTGTCCTTGTGAAAAACCAAGTAAGGGGAACGGATGCAGAGAGCTTGAATTTCGGAAACCCTTCTTGCTGAAGTGACAGCGAGTAAAAATATAGTTTTCCAGGTCAAAAACTTCAAGGAACATGAAGCAGACGGTTCGAAGGGTGGTAAAATCAAGGATGCTAACATTAAATTCAGATCCCATTGCGGAGGAGGATGTTTTATTGGCGGCTTCAGGAGAAAAACTCCTCTCAGAAAGGCTTTGCATAGTCTATGTGACATAATGTTATGATCTTGCAAGCCAACATGATACTTGGAAATAGCCGCCAGTTGAACTTTTACTGTAGATGAAGAAGATCCTGACTGAAAAACTTCAGCCAGGAAATCTAAAACAGAATGCACAGGAGCAGTAAAGGGATCAATATTTCTGGAGTTTGCCCAAAGGGAAAAACGTCGCCACTTGCTAGCATAAACGGTTCTGGTGGACGACTTCAAAGAAGCTACTAAGATATCTCTGACAGGATCAGAGATCATAGGAAGCCTGGCTAGGGAAGGAAGTGGAGCAACCAAGCAGTGAGGTTGAGAGAATGAATGGCCCGGTGCTGTTGACCCGACTGGTGGATCAAAAGATCCGGAACTGGGTCCAGATGCCAAGGCTGCACCAGGACGTGACGATGCAGAGACGGAAACCAAATTTGTCGAGGCCAGTAAGGGGCAATGAGAATCAACTTGGCCCTCAAAACGGTGGCTTTCTGAATGACTTGTGGAATCAAGGGAAAAGGAGGAAAAGCGTACAGAAGTCCCCGGGGCCAATCCTGGGTTAGAGTGTCTCTCAGGGGTTGGCCTGGTAGGGGAAAGAGAGTGAAGAAGTCGGGGCACTTGTTGTTTTGGGGTGTAGCAAAAAGATCGCAACAAGGTGTGCCCCACTTCAGAAAAATCTGGTCCACTATAGATTGATTGAGAGACCACTCATGAGGCATGAGAATGGCTCTGCTCAGCCTGTCCGCCAAGAGGTTGGACCTGCCGGGGATGTGTGTTGCTATCAGAAACCAATGAGAGGAGATTGCCCATTGCCAAAGTCTGAGAGCTTCTCGACACAACGGATAGGACCTGGTCCCGCCCTGCTTGTTGATGTACCAGACCACGAACATGTTGTCCGTTTGCACTGCAATAGTCCCCGCGGGAAGAAAGTCGTTGAGGGCTTGCAACGTTAAAAGCACCGCTCTCATCTCCAGGACATTTATGTGCAGATGGTATTCTATGGGTTGCCACGTCCCGTGGACCATCCTGCCCTGATAATGCCCCCCCCACCCGATCAGAGAGGCATCCGTAGTGACTGTGGCAACCGGAGGAGGGGGAACAAATGGTCGGCCCTGATGAAGAAGAGGGGAAGATATACACCAGTTCAGATGAGTCCTGCACGATTGTGTGACTAAGATTTCGTGTCTCATCGGAAGACTGTGGAACGACCACTGAGTGAATAACATCCACTGCAGAAGACGCATGTGGAAGCGAGCCAGTGGTAGAAGAACAATGGCTGCAGCCATAAGACCTAGAACTTTTAGTACCAATCTGGCTTTGACTTTGCTGCTCTGCAATAAAATCCAAACGTATTTTTGGATGTCCAGAATTCTCTGATCTGTTAGTCTGGCTAACAACTTGGTGTTTAATTCTGCGCCAATAAAGGTGATAGATTGGCAAGGCCGCAGAGAAGATTTTTCGAAATTCACTGAAATTCCCAAACTTTTGCAAAGCTGCAGAGTGTAGTCTCTGCTCTGAAGAAGCTGATGCTTGGTGGTGGCGGAGAGGAGCCAGTCGTCCAAATAAGGAAACACCTGGAATCCTTGACGTCTCAGATGAGCTGTGACCACTGCCATGCATTTGGTAAACACTCTGGGGGCTGAAGTGAGGCCAAAGGGCAGGGCTCTGAATTGATAATGACTGGTCCCTAGCCGAAAGCGGAGAAACCTCCTGGAGCGCCTGTGTATCTTTATGTGATAGTACGCATCCTGAAGGTCTATAGAGGACATCCAGTTGTCCTTGCCCAGAAAGGGCAGAATGGACTGAAGCGTGACCATCCGGAATCTTGCCTTCTTGACAAATCTGTTTAGATTGCTCAGGTCTAATATTGGTCTCCAATCTCCCGTCCTTTTGGGGACCAAAAAGAATCTCGAGTAGACGCCGGATCCTACTTGGTCTGCTGGAACAGTCTGGACGGCTCTTTTTTCTAGGAGCTTTGAAACCTCCTGTTCTGCTAAATCCCTTTGACCGGGTGAGATGTCTGGAAGGGATTGGTGAGGTACGGGATACCTTTCGAAGGGGATTTTGTAACCCTCGGATATGATCGACTGTACCCACGAATCTTGTGAAAGGAAACGCCAGGCTACTGGGTACAGCGAAATCCTTCCCCCGACTGCCTCCAAGGGTGGACAGTCGGGCAACACCTCAGGGGTGCTGAAAGGGCTTCTCAGGAAGAGACTCCCTGTTGCCCTGGTTCTGAGGAACCCCCCTGCCTCTAGGGCGGCGTTTATTATTGTTACCCCCTCTGCCTCTGGGGGTAAACTGACCACGTGTGTCCGGCGCAGCTCCTTGGGCTTTACGGAACCACATCTTCCCTCCCTTCTGACCCTTGGGATAGGGTCTAGAAGGGGTGGAAAAATGGACTCCAACGGCAGAAAGAGTTTTGCTGTCCTGCTCACACCTGGTCAAGGTTTCCTTCACCTGAGGTCCGAACAAAGCCGAACCATCAAAGGGGGTATTGGTGAAGGACGCCTTAAAGGGGTCCACAAAATTACAAAGCCGCATCCAGGCTTGACGTCTAAGAGCCACTCCTGTGCCTGCGGCTCTGCTCGCTCCATCGGCTGCATAGGATATGAGCCGCATGGAGGAGTTGGTTAAGGAATTCAGGATTGCTAGCTGTGAGGCAATCTTTTCTTGAGCCCCAGCAGCAGAAGGATCCTGGACCATTTCACCTAGTTCCTTGAGAATATCTCTTTGAAGCCTGGTGAAGTGACAAAGGTAGTACAGCGAACGCATAGCAAAGGTCGCTGAAGAAAACATCCGCTTTCCATACCTGTCCATGGTCCTAGAATCTTTGTTAGGAGGATGGACAGGTACTGAAGGATCTGCAAGTTCCTTCTTGGTGGCCGCCGCCACCACCATAGCATCCACAGAGACACCCTTAGAAAGAAACTGCTTGTCTGTAGGGGCCGTAATAAATTTGGATGGTCTCCTGGGGACAGGTTCCACAGAATCTGGAGCTGCCCACGCCTTCCGAGCCACTACCTGCATAAGTGGGTCGAAAGGCGGAGACACCCAGGAGGTGGAGGGTCGGGATCCAAAAGCCTCCAGGTATACCGACTCATCCTCTGAGGGGTCAATGGAGGGCCAATTCCCCCTCTGTTTGAGGAGCTCAAGGATGTCTGAAAAGGAGACATCCTCAGAGGGGGACCGTGGGGAACCCTCCGACTCATCTAAGTCGGTATCAGATGTAGTAGACTCAGGGGAGTCTGTGTGTTTCCTCTTACACGTCCTCTTCCTGCAGGATCAGGAGAAACCTCGGAAGAGGAAGTTATTCCCAATGGGGAAACCTGGGGCGATGGATCCCTGGGCCTGAGAGCAAGAGGCTGGCAGGAGGCGTCTACAGGCACCGTAGAGGGAGGAGCTAAAGGGATGGACCGTTGACCTGTCTCAGGTGCCAGGACACTCCTCATCATCTCAAAGGCTCCCCTCCCCGGGAGGCCGGAATATTCCCGTTCCGAGGAAATAGGAATTCCCGGCTCCACTGAGAGGGAAGGCTCCGAGGCCGATGTCGGTGCCGAGCTTACCAAAGCCGAAGCCCCGAGAGGGAGAGCGGGGTCGGACAAGGGTCCGATGCCACTAGCCCCCTCGGAGCCGACAAGGGAAACCCGACGACCGGATCCCTCCAAGGAAGGTCTCATGGAAGAGATCGGAGCCGAAGACGACGGAGCCGAAAAAGGATGTATCGGTTCCGGCGCCGACACGGTCGCTGTCCCGAGAAGCTCCGGCTCCGAACTCTGGAGGGGAGTCGGAGGAGGAAATTCAAGGGGTAAAGCAATAGCCGAAGTCTGCTGAGACGGGCTATGGAGCATTTGGGCCAGTGCCTGCGACTTCAACAGCCTGCTTACCACCCTCTCTAAATCGTGGTCAGACAGCCTGGAAGATCTCGAAGATCGGCTCCGATGACTCCGCTCCGACAAAAGAGGAGACCCCGGAGCTGAGTGGATAGACTCCAAAGAAGAGGACCGAGATCTCTTCTTGGACGAAGCCATCGGAGCCGACGTCCTCTGGGTTCCAGATGGAGCCGAAGGCTTCTCGGCTCCGATACTGGATAATATAGCCGGAGCCGACAAGGCAACAGCAGATTGGGTGTCGGAACCGATCGGAGCCGACCCCACCACCTGAGAAGAAAGATCGGCTCCGGCCGGAGCCGATCTCGACTCCGAAGAAGTCGGAGCCACCGGGGAAGGCTTAGAAGCTGTAGCCTGAACCTTAGGTGGCTTGGAAGGTTTACTGGACCCAGTTTTAGTGGGTGAACCTTCTGGCTTTAGTAAGCCACGGAGGATCAGTTTATTCCTCCTTTCCTGCAGGACTCTCTGGCTAAAAGAGTGACATAAAGCACAGGAGTCCTGCAGGGGTAAAGGCCCCAGGCAGTAAACACAAGAAATGTGACCGTCTGTCAGAGACATCTTCTGACAGCACGAGTCACACTTCTTGAAGCCTGAGACCTTTACTTCCTTAGACATAGTCCAAGAAAAAAGTAAAAATAACACTCACACACACCCCAAACAGTCACACAATTAATCGCAACAAACACAGACACACAGAGGGATTAAGAAAGGAGGCCTAGGCCTAACTGAAAATTTTTAAAACTTTTATAAAAACTAGATTTTTAACTATAGGGGAAATAGGGTGGGCTGTATAAACACTATACACTATAAAAAGGAACAAGGGAGAGATAAACCCTGACTAAGCTGTTTGAAAAATTCAAACTTACCTCAGCTGGCAAAAAGGAGACCTCTTCGCAAAGCGGCAAACGAGATCTGAGGTAGTCCCGCCTTGCATCATGGGATATAGGGTTGCCTCGGGCTGGTAAAAGGAGTTCTCAAGCTAAGCAAGTGCCGAGTCGGAGCCGAGGATCGGCTCCGAACCCATCCAGCAAGAATGAAGGCGAGATTGACAACTTAACATTGTAATTGTCTATGAACATCTAAACAATGCAGGATATATTCCCCTTTGTTAGAGTAGTTAGGGAACAAAAACGGTAGTTGTATCGATTGATTGAGGTTAGCCTCCAAAGCCACTTTTGGGATAAAGGAAGGATTTGTTCTAAGGGAGGTTTAATGCTTAGAGCCTGCAGTTCTGAGACTCTCTTGGCAGAGATAATGGTCACTGAAAATGCTGTCTTCCAAGACAGGAACTTAACATTACAAGAAGCAGACAGTTCAAAAGGCTTTTGGGTCAGGGACTGCAGCACCAAAGTCAAATCCCATGGTGGGGAAGGATCTTTGACAGCGGCCTAAGATGAAAAACTCCTTTCAGAAAGGCTTTGCACAGTTTAGAAGAAAAGGTAGGCTCCTCAAGATGGCTGCCAACTGAAGCTTAATCATGGAGAAACTATCCCTTACCTGAAAAAGAGAAGACAGCAACAGCAAAATATCAAGAATTAGGGCCGAAAAAGGTTCCAAATTACACTGCCTGGTCCAAATAGAAAACCTTTTCCACTTACTGGAATACACCTTCTTTGTAGGTGGCTTCTGAGATGCCAGTATGATGCTTCTTACCAGGGAAGGAAGCCTGGACTGCGAAAGGATTACTGGAACTGGAGAAACCACGCAGTTAGACAAAGAGTCTGGACACTGGAAAATGGAAGCCTCCAGGGATGGGAAATGAGATCAGGAATGGGATCCAATTTCCAGGGAGGATACTTCAGATGAGACCATAGAAGGGAGAACCATGCCTGATTAGGCTAAAAGGGGGCAATGAAGATGAGAGGAGTCTTCAGGCAGAGAGCTTTCTGTAAGACTTTGGGTATTAGAAGGGTAGGAAGGCAAGCATAGAGTAGTCCCAGCAGCCAATAGTGAATCAGAGCCATCCCTGGTTGACTCCCCTATTGAAGGGATCTGAGCAAAATAACTGCTGCATTTGTGGTTGACTGGGGAGGCAAAGAGATCTCAGCATGGCTGACCCCAACGTTTGAATATCTGACTTGTCACTGATGGATTCAGGAACCACTCATGGGGACTCAAGATAGACCTGCTGAGTTTTTCGGCCAGCAAATTGGAAGTGCCGGGAAATTGTGTTGCAAGAAGAAAGCACCTGGAAGACATAGCCCATTCCCACTCTCTCTGGCCTCTCTGCACACAGGATAAGATCGTCTTCCCCCTTGTTCGTTGATGTACCAGATCAACGCCACGTTGTCCATTTGAATTGCTATGCCCCCTACAGAGAGGCACTCCTGAAAGGCTTGCAATGTTAAAAGGACTGCTCTCATCTACAGGACATTTATGTGCAATTTGGTCTCTGTTGGGGACCATGTGCCTTGAACCGTCTTGCCCTGAAAATGCCCCCCCACTAGCAACAGGGAGGAGTCCTTGGTCACCGTGGCCTTGGGAAGGGGAAGACAAAATGGTCTTTCTAGAATTAGACCTTGAGACCGAAGCCACCAAGTGAGGTGATTTCTGCAAACCTGAGTCATCCTGATGGTCATGGGCATGGGATGACCCTGAGTGTACCACTGTACTGCCAGGGTCCAGTAAAGGACCCGCATGTGATACTTGCCGAGTGGCACTGATTGGATGGCTGCGTCATCAAACCTAATGCTTGAAGAACCAGATGAACTGATAGACACTCTACATCCAGCAAGTGAGAAACTTGATCTTGAATGAGCTGAACCCTGTGTAAGTGAAGTGCTTCAGTCTCCGATAGTGTGTCCAAATGGACTCCAATAAACTCTACGTTTTGGCATGGAGAAAGACTGGATTTGGGCAGACTGACTGTGATGCCTAGATGCTGAAAAAGTTTGATGGTGTAACTAGTGGCCATTAACAGTCAATGCCTCGTGGGAGCTGTGAAGAGCCAATCATCCAGGTATGGAAAGACCTGGAATCCCTGCAACTAAAGAAGAGCTGCAACCACTGCCATGCACTTGCTAAACACCAGGGGGGGCTGTGGTGAGTCCAAGGGGCAGGGCTCTGAACTGGTAGCAACTGGCCCCAAACCAAAAGTGCAGGTGTCTCTTGAAGTGTCTGTCAATCTTTATGTGATGTACGCATCCTTGAGAGCCACTGAGCACATCTAATCATCCTTGTGCAACAGAGGCAGAATGGACTGGACAGTGACCATCTGGATCTTGGACTTCTTGACCGAAAGGTTTAGTTCACTGAGGTCCAAAATCGGATGCAGGTCCCTGGTCTTCTTTGGCACCAAAAAGAAGTGAGAGCAAGTTTCAGACTCTCGTTGTCTTATTGGGACCTCTTGAATGGCTCTTTTTTGAAGAAAGTCCTGAATCTCAAGATAGACCAACTCCCTTTGGAGGGGTGGGAGAGATTTTACAACTGGAGGGGACTGAAAAAAAGGATATGAAGTATCCCCTGTAAATGATCTTTAACACTCACCAATCGGAAGTCAGACTTGTCCAGGTTAGTGGATGAAGGGAGAATCATCCACCAATTTCCTCCAGGGCAGGACAGCCAAGGAGTGCTTCAGAAGCACTGAAAGGGCTTCTCCAAGAAGGGTTCCCAAGAGCCCTGATTCTGTGGACCCCCCTCTACCTCTGGGGTGGTGTCTACTATTGAATCCCCTATCCTGGTCTGCAAATGAGGATTCCTGGGGAGCATCCTGAAAGCAGGACTAAGTCCTGTGGAACCAAAACTTGTTATTTCCCCTCCAAGTCTTGGAAAAGGAACATTGGGGAGTAGAAAACTTGACTCCCACTGTGGACAGAGTCTTACTCTCCTGCTTGCTGTGGGTCAAAGTTTCTTTGACAGACAGTCCAAACAGGTGGAACCGTGAAAGGGGGGAGTTAGTAAAAGACGACTTATAGGGTTCCGCAAATCCGCAAAGTTAGCCAGGCATGCAGTCTAATGGCAATGCCTGTGCCGGCCACTCGAGAGGTGGCCTCCTCAACGTTGGAGATCAATCTCGTCAAAGTATTACACATGGAAGTCAAAGTAGAAAGCTTAGGAGAGACTAGTTTAAGACTCTCCAGAGCAACAACTCTGTAAGGGAAGTGGTCAGTTCTGACAACAAATCCCTCTGAAGTTGGGTAAAGTGTGCCATATAGTTGGTTGCTCCCAGTCCAAATGTAGCTGAGGCAAAAACGTGCTTTCCAAAGCTGTCAATAGCCCGTGACTCTCTGTTCGGGGGATGGACCAAGGAGCTCTGCTCCACTAGCTCCTTCTTAGTCATGGTGGTCACCACGATGGCATAAATAGGAAAGCCCTTATTCAAAAAGGTCTTATCCTTGGGAGGACTAAGGAATTTGTTGGCTTTTTTGAGCACTGGTTCCACTGTGTCCAGCTCCTTCCAAACCCTGCTGGCGATAAGCTCTACAAGCTCGTCAGCAGGGGGGGGGCACCAAGGTAGAAGATGGGCCCACCCTGAAGGCCTTCAGGAACATGGATTCCTCCAAAGACGAGGTGGGAGAAGACCAACCCCCCTCTTTGCTTAAGAATTTCGAGGATGTCCCCAAAGGACACTTCCTCAGATGGAAGTCTGGGGGACCCGTCTCCCTCCTCAAAATCCATATCCTCAGTGAGGGACTCTCTGGGGGAGTCCAAGTGTCTCCTCTTACATGTTCTCTTCTGAGAGGGATCCTCCAGGGTGGGCTTGGTGGAGGACTCAGAAGAGACAGGAACCCCAAGTGGGGCAGTCCCCTCCTAAAGGCGCTGGTGGGAGGGCTGACCCTGGAAGGATGATGAGGCTTTGCCACCCAAAGCCAAGACAGGCTGGGGAGGACCTAGGGATGAAGGAGACGTGACTACCAAACTGGAGAAGGTCCTCTCTACTGCCCAGAAGCCCAATGGGCTGGACGAATCCCTCTTCTCCTCCATGGTGGCCAGGGCAGTCCAGGGAGGGAGAAGGGTCACCAACGCAGCACGAAAGCCTCCCAACAATATCGGCCCCAAGCTGCAACCGAACCCACCCCCAGAGAACCCAGACTGACCAAATGGGGATAGAACCATCCAGGGATCCTGACGGTGTTGAGAAGGGAGGAATACCGGACACCATCGGCCTCTTACTAAGAATATGTTCCAAATCTGGATGGAATGGAAGAGGAGAGTGGAGTCCTGTTGATGTGGAATGTTCCCTGGCCACCAAAGCTGGGGACAACAACAAGTCCAACTCCATTTGGGCCTTGAGGAAAATCCTCATCATCTTGTCCATATCTAAGGGTATTAAACTTCTGGAGGATCTGTTAGATGCTGATGAATGGCCCAATCTGCCTGGGGAGCCTGCCTTGGATCCCATAACTCTACTGTTCTGTGAGGGGGACCAACTATGATGCATTGGATCCGATCTTCTGGAAGATCTGGATGAGGAGCTCTCAATGAAGATCGGTTCCAAAACAACTCTCAGATCCGAAGATCTGGAAGGATGCAATGGTTTAAAAGACACTCAGGATGGATCTGACAGCTGGGTAGGATCACGAGAGGTCTTGCGCAAAGTTGGATCTGAAGGTCTCCACGGCACTTAGACCTCAGATCCAAAAGGCTGATCTGAGACTCTCAGAGCAGAGGAGCCCGGATCCAAAGGCACAGAGGCTGGATTCAGATCTGGAGATCTGCATTCCGAGAGCCCAGGTTTCTTAGAAAGAGAGTGGGACCCCTTGGAAGGAGGGGAGGCCTCTTATTAGGATCCTAAGAGGATTTGGTGGGGGAGTCCGAGGGCAGGGGACCACCCTGAGCTTAGCCCTTCAAAAGTAATTTATTGCTGTGCTCCATAAGGACCATGAGATTGAATGCATCACAAATGTCTCATTCAACCTCGAGGTGCACATCTCCCAAGCAGTAAAGACATTCCTCGTGCGAATCAGAATAAGGCATTTCCCAGCAGCATGAGGAGCATCTTTTAAAACCCAAAGGTTTGTCAGACATTGCTGATACACTAGCAAAAAAGAAGAAAGAAAAAAAAGAGATTTTTTTTTTTAAACTAATGGCAGGAGAAGGCTGGGATAAAACCTGAGACAAAGGCCAGGGATGATAAAACTACACTAAGCCAAAAAACTAAGCTATGGAAAGGGAGAACAGCTATACTAAACACAAACGGAGACTAATACCAAGAAAAAAGGAAGGAAAGATTAGAAAAATAAGTCAATTATCTGTAACCTGAGGAAGCTTGTGCCTAGATGACATCCTAAGCATTTAGCAGTAAATGAGATCTGAGGGTTATAGGTTAGCAGGGGATTATGGGATGGGAAGGAGCTTGAGCTCTGGATCTGTCTATTAGCTGCCAGCTTAGATCTGAGGTGGGATCCAAGACCCATTTGCGATGAACAGTTACACGGATAACATCAGATCATTTCATTTTCCCTCAGTCCTACTATCGCCTCTCATATTTTTTTCACATACCCAATGCCCTCTTGCATATCATTATGGATTACTCTCCACCACCATTCTGGAATTCCACTCAATGGGTCTACAACCCTCACTGTGAAAAAGTATTTATGGTGATCCAGAATGTAATTATTCCCTACAATCTGCTGCCTGTGCCTTCTCCTTTTGCCTCTACCCTTCCAGTTCTGAATGACCCATTCACATCTCCCTGACATGACCTTGTGCACTACCATAATGTGCCCCCAGATCTACAGAGATCAAGTGAGAAAAGCTCTAATTCCAGCAGCTTCTGGTCATATTACATCATTTTTTTCTGATAGCATTTCCAGAATTCATTCCAAAAGCATGATATCCTTTTCCTTGTCTGGCTTCCAGAACTGCATGTGATACAAGGTGTGGTCTGACCAAGTCCATGTAGAGTGGAAGCATTAACTCTCTGCTTCTGGAATCTATCTTCATGAGAATATATCTCATCATTTTGTTCTGCAGTTGCCAATGTCTTCTCCACTCCCAGCAGTCCAATCCAGATGCGATCAACATGCAATGATCCTTTTCCTTGTCTACTTCCATCAGATCCCACTTGTCACAACTGATAATTCTTACCAAGATTGCTGTAGCCTAAGTGGAGTACTTTGTAATTGTTTGCAATGAACCTCAACCATTTCCTTTCTACACCTGTGGTCAGCCCTTTCATAGCCTTTGATCTCCTCTTCCCCCATCCTTTACTCCAACATCTACCTTTGTGTCATCAGCAGACAGGTTGATCCTATATGCTGTCTCAGACATATCTGAAGGATCAGAGAACAAACACAAGGAACGAAGAGTACTGCACCTAGGCAGACCACTTTTGTACTCCATTAGTCTTGGCATTCTATCATTCACAACAGTCCCTTGTATCCTACTAATGACAGCTACCAAGGGATCACATACATAGTGCTGGAAGAAGGTTGACTCTCCCGAGTTGTTCTGTATGGCTAAAATAGAAATCAGTGGAAAATGATATTATTAAAGTAAACAAAATTTTTATGAGTTTTGTTTCAAACATGAGTTGTCATTCCTCAAATGTTGTGACAGGAGAGAGAAAGTACAGTTGTGTAAGTAAACTTGCAATAACAGTAGATGTTTGAATGATCACTGCTGCAATAGTGTTACCTATATGGGTTATATCCTTCCAAGGATATAACAGCTGACAAGCTTCCAAAGCTTTAGGGGACCTTCTTTGCACCCAAACTGTCAGGTAGTTTCAGCTAAGCTGACTAAAAGACAAGTTTGGGTTCCAAGCCCTTCAGAGCTTTCCTGCCAAAAGAGAGAGGGAGGCTGAGCCCTAAAAGGACACTGCTATGAGCAATAAAAAATAAATGTTCAAATCATGGCATAAAAACCATGCCAAAAAACAAGGGGGCTGGAGGGAGGGATAGGCTACTACAGCAGTGATCATTTGAACACCTGCTGTTATGGTAAGTTTACTCACGCAACTGTTCTGTGTTCATCATACTGAACACTGCTACAGGAGCCTTAGCTATATGGGTAGATTACAATAACTTACTACACTTGGGATGTGGAAGAAGAAAAGGCCAGGACCCCCTGGAGAATGTTCCTAGCAAAGACTGACCTAGACTTAGAGAAGGATCAAGCTTATAGTGCTTTGTAAGACTATGTTCAGAGGACTAAGTATCAGCTTCTAGAATACCTCTGGAATCCAACCCTTTCCAAAAAAAAAACCACAGGTGAAGCAAAGGCCCTGGAAGAATGGGCCTTGACCCTGCCTTGAAAAGTTTTGTAATGGCGAGTAAAACAAAAGGTAACAGCCATTGTCAAGCATTTGGAAATAGTCTGCTTTGACACAGGTTCTCTCTTCTTACCCTCACAAGAAATTAACAAGTAATTTGAAGTTCTAAAAGGACTTCATCTGAAGTATTTTGTTCTGTGAAGATAGTACATGAGTTGTCTGTGGACATCTAAGGTATGGAGTATTCTTTTTTCCCCTTTTTGTAGGTTCAGGAAGGAAAACTGAGTCATAGTTTGGCTTAAAAACCCGGACATCACTTTACACATAAAAGATGGATTAGTTCTCAAAGAACCCTGTCACTGTGGAAAATGAGATAGGGCTGACTCACCATAAGAGCTTGCAACTCAGACACTATTCTTCCATACATCAAAGCAATCAGTAAAACTGTTTTCCATGTTAAGAACCTCAAGACAGTCAGGTTAGCTGGTTCAACACAAGCAAGTATCGGCTTCTCTAACACAAAATTAAGATCCTAAGGAAGAACCACCAGTTTACTTGGAGACCTCTTGTGCAAAAAACCCTTTAAAAACATTCTGAAATGAGACTACATTAAAAGAGGAGGATCCATGGTCAGACATGCTATAATAGCTGACAAATTACCCTTGACAGAGGAATAAGAAAGGCTAGAAGATATTAATTCATACAAATATTGTAAAAACAGAGAAAATGAGCGCTGAATAGGTGCTGGTTAAGTTGCTGGTACTAAACAACCTTTATTTGCTAATATATTTTTTCTATTACCAGGCTTTCTTGCCTCCATTAGTACCTGCTGCACGTTCTCAGTAAACAGGTGCCAAAAATGAATTAAAGCCCTATCATCCAGGCAGAAAATGAAGCTAATTGATGACAGTGTGTATCAAACACCCCTGTTCTTGTGTGAGTAGGTCCAGTTTGAGAGAAAGTTTGAGGTAATTGCCAATGGCCATTTCCAAAGGAAGGGAGAACCACAGTTACCTGGGCCAGAAGGGAGTCACCACAATGATCTTAAGGGATTCCTTCTGAGTCTTCAGAAGTACCCTGGACATTATTGTAAAAGGTGGAAAAGCAGAGAACATTTCTGTCCAAGTTAAAGAAAGGGTATTTGTCTTTCAGGCTCCCTTGCATAGAGTCCTGGAAAGAATCTTGGCAGATGACTGTTCAGAGAGGAGGCAAAGAGTTCTACTTGAAGAACTTCCCACAGATGGATAAATCTTGGAAGACCCCCTGATCTAGTTTCCATGTGTGAGCATCTGCCCTGGTCTTGCTCAGCTTGTCTAACACACCATTTTGCTCTGAAAGAAGGGAGGATGCATGTAGACCAAGGCTGTGCTGTGAAGCTATATCCCAAGCTACCATGGTTAGTTTGCAAATTGTTGAATTATCACATGACTGTGGTACTGTCTTTAACAACTTAAAGAAATTCTGGGGAACAAAGATGACTCAGAGAGCTGAGTGCTTTAATCAGGGCAATCATCTCCATGATAGTTATGTACTTGCTTCTGTCCTTGGTGTCCCACACACCCTGCACTTTTAACTCTCCTGAAATTGCTCCTCAAGCATAGTCTGAGGAACCTGTGGTGACACATTGCTTTGGAAAGTACAGTTTTGTACCTACCATAAATGTAGATGTCCGATAGGTATGCATCTGCAGTCATAACATATGGGTTGTCCTGCCTCAGGCAGCCCTTCGGTCGGCCGGATTCCAAAGTCTGGGTCTGGCCTCGGCTGATGTCGCACTTTCCCCGACATCAGAGCATCTGGGGTATAAAAGCATCAGCCGATGCCATTTTCCTCAGTGTTTCTTGCCCCAGATGCCAGGTGCCCTATAGGAAGGCCAAATTTGGAGGAATGCAGTAAATTCCCAAACATTTTCCAAAAAATATATACATATATATATATATATATATATACAAACAAATACACCATAATAGATCCCCCAGTATAGCTAATGGAGGGGTAAGTACCCTAGGAATACCACAGAGGGTAAGGAGGGAGGGTAACCCTGACTGCAGATGCATACCTATCGGACATCTACATTTATGGTAGGTACAAAACTGTACTATGTCCTTCAAGGATGCATCTGCAGTCATAACATATGGGTAGAATACCATAGCCAATCTGGGGGAGGAGGTACTAAGAAAAGGATGGTGTAGTTAAGATCCCTTGCAGGACTGCTGTAGCAAAACCCGCTCTGGATCTGGAGTATAAAGGTAAATTGTAATGTTTAGCAAATGTATGCATGGAGCTCCATGTAGCAGCTTCTAAAATGTCCTTGGTAGCCACCCCTCTTAGGAAGGCTGTAGTGGTGGCTGTGGCCCTTGTTGAATGAGGTCTGATGTTTGCAGGAACTGTCTTTCCATGAAAGGAGTAACAAAATCGAATGCAATTCCCTATCCACTTTGAAATTGTCTGTTTGGAAATTGCGTTTCCTTGTACCCCAGCAGCATATGCTACAAGGAGTTGGTCAGTTTTTCTGAAACTTTTAGTCCTGTCCAAGTAGTAGCGTAGTTGGCTGTGTATATCCAGAGTGTGTAGAAGTTTTTCCCCTCTGTTTTGTGGATTTGGGAAGAATGTAGGCAAGTGAATAGCTTGGTTCAGGGATACCCTAGATACCACCTTTGGCATAAAAGTAGGATTGGTTCTTAGGGAGACTCTGTCCTGATGGAAGATAAGAAATGGCTGTACTGCCATTAAAGCTTGTAACTCAGATACTCTTCTTGCTGAAGTTATGGCCAGAAGGAATGCAGTTTTCCAAGACAGAAACTGTAGATCCGCTGATGCTGCTGGTTCAAAGGGAGGAAGTGTTAGTTTCTCCAGCACAAAGTTGAGATCCCAAGTAGGTAAAGGGGGTTTTCTTGGAGGATTGATGTTTTTGATCCCTCTCAGAAATTGTCTGAGGAGAGGGTGCGAGAAGATAGGTGGAGCCACATTGTATTCTGCTGAAATTGCTGAGGCATGAATCTTTAAGGAAGAATAGGACAGGCCGTTGTGGAACAATTCTGCTAAGTCTTCCAAAATATGTGTCATAGTCGCCACTGACACATCTAAGCCTTTTGTTGTGCTCCAAATGAGAAATCTTTTCCATTTTGCTGAGTATGTCTTCCTTGTGGAAGGCCGTCGAGCCTCCATAATAATGTCCTTTACTCTCTGTGATGTTATTGTGAGGGGGATTTATGGAATTTTCCAGGCAGTTAGTTGCAATGTGTTCAAGTTGGGATGCATGATCTTGAAGTTGTTTTGCGTCAGAAGAAGAGGCCATAAGGGGAGAGGCCATGGTTTCGACTGTGACATGCTCCTCAGCAGTGGGTACCAGTGCTGCCTTGGCCAGTCTGGAGCTATCAGAATCACTCTTGGCTGTTCTGCCCTGATCTTCAGTAAAACCTTGGACATTAATGGCAGAGGTGGGAAGGCATATACTTTTAGAGCTTTCCAGCTGAAGGAGAGGGAGTCCACCCTCCAGGCCTTTGGGTGATATGTCCTTGAGCAGAATGTCTTCAGTTGATGGTTGTGGGGGGAAGCGAACAGATCTATCTCCGGCTGTCCCCATGCTTTTGTTATGAGTAGGAAGATGTCCGGGTGCAGCATCCATTCATGTGCATCCATGGTAGTTCTGCTTAAGCTGTCTGCCAGTACATTTTCTTTTCCTGGCACGAACTGGGACTGTAGTTGGATATTGAGTTTCAGGCACAGCTCCCATAGATTCATAGTCAGCCTGCATAGGGGGTAGGAATGTGTGCCTCCCTGCTTGTTTATGTACCACATGACTGTGGTGTTGTCTGTCCTTATTAACAGGTGACCTTGATGGAGGAAAGGTTTGAAGGCCTTGATTGCGTGTATCACTGCCAGCATTTCCTTTTGGTTTATGTGTATGCGCAGCTGTCCTTGAGACCACAGGCCTTGGATACATTTGCCCTCCATGTGTGCTCCCCATCCTTGGTCCGAAGCGTCCGTGGTGATGGTTTGCTTTGTTCTTGGTTTGTTGAAAGGCAACCCTCTGTTGGTCTGGCAGGCATGAACCCACCACAGGAATTCCTTTTGAAGGCAAGGAATAATTGGTATCAAAGCTTCTAAACTGTGACTGTGCTGAGACCATACACTCCTTAGGTACCATTGTAATTTTCTCATATGCAGCCTGGCCTGTGGAATCAGAATTATGCAGGATGCCATGTAACCCAGGGCCTGCAGGATTTTCCTTGCAGTTAGCTGAGTTTGTCTTGTCAGATTCATGAAGTAATCCGGAAGTTGTTTTTGTTTTTCTTCTGTGAGAAAGGCCATTTGGGTGGTTGTGTCTGGATCTGCACCCAAGAAGGTTATCCTTTGGGATGGAACAAGTCTTGATTTTTGGATATTGACTGTGTATCCCAAGGCCTGTAGTAGGTGGATGGCATATGCCAAGTCCTTTATCAAATTTTCCTTGTTGTCCGCTTGTATAAGGCAGTCGTCCAGATATGGGTAGATTTGTATCCCCTGAAGTCTGCAGTGTGCAATTACTGATGCCAGGCATGTCGTGAATACTCTGGGCGCAGAAGATAAGCCAAAGGGCAATGCTGAGAATTGATAATGCTCTGATCCTGCAAGAAATCTGAGGTGTCTTCTGCAACTTGGTCGAATAGGGACATGCAGGTATGCCTCCTTGAGATCTAGAGTCACCAGCCAAGACTCCTTGCCCAGCATGGGAAGAAGTTGCTGTAGGGTCAGCATCTTGAATTTTGGCACAATGAGGAAAGTATTTAGTGCGGACAGGTCGAGAATAGGCCTCCACTGATTTTCTTTTCTTGGAACAAGGAATAGTCTGGAGTAGAATCCTTGACCTTGTTCTGAAAGAGGTACCTTTTCTATGGCTTTCATTTGAAGTAAGTTGTTGATCTGCTTTAAAGCCTCTGCCCTCTGATTTGGTGGCAGGTTTGGCATTCCGTTTCTTCTTGGCAAAGTGTGGAAGTGGAACCTGTATCCTTTGTCTATTATTTGCAGTGTCCATGTGTCCCTTGTAATATAATGCCAGTTTTTTGAGAATAAAGAAGCTTCCAATTGAGCCCTGGTAGGCGGAATCAAAGTGAAGTCATTGTGTCTGTCCTGGAGTAGTAGTTGTTGTTGCTGTTGCTGCACTGCCTCTCTGGTTGGTAGGCTGCCACTGACGGCCTCTGTAGGAGCCCCTAGCTTGCCCTCTACCTCTGGGACGCCTGTTCCTGCCTCTCTGGGCTCTGTCTGAATCTGGAAAGGACCAATTCTTAGTAGGCCAGTTTCTGCTGAATCTCGGTGGTTGTACTTGCAGAAAATCCTTAACTGTTTGCACAGATTTAGCCTTTTCTTCAAACTTCTTTAAGACCTCCTGAGCCGAGGAGCCAAATAATTTTTGTTTTTCCATTGGAGCATCCAGGAGTTTAGCTTTAACATGGTCTGGCAGGGATTGTTCCTTCAGCCAGGCATGCCTACAAATAACTGCCCCAGTCATAGCTGACCTACATGAAGCCTCCAGTGCATCATAACCACACTTTAAGAAATGATTACTAACCTGCTGTGAGTTATGTACCAGGTCCTGAAGGGATTTACGGTCAAGGGGTTCAGAAGAAGTAAGTTTCTTATTCAGTTCATCTAACAAATACTCTTGGTACTGTATCATATGAAATTGACAATTTAATGCCCTCACAGAAAGAGTTGCAGAAGTATATACCTTCTTCCCCCATCTCTCTAAAGCTCTAGACTCCCTATCAGAAGGGAGAGGATTTTTGGCAGTGTCAGCTGCAACCCCTTTAGGGCCCTGAGAAATAGTGTCTGGGTCTGCGGAATGGGCCTTATACAGATGAAAATGAGAATCCGGGACCCTGTAGTATCTATCAGGTTTGGCAGGTGCTGGGGGGAGAGTATCAGGGGCTGTACTAACATCATTGTACACATCATCAATAACATGCAAAACAGGAGGTATAGCTAAGGGCCGATGTTGAGGCAAATGCAGAAAGGTCCTTAATCTCTTTCTAGAATCAGAAAATTCCTGACCCTGCCATTGAAAATGCTCTCTCATGGAATGCAGAGTCTCACCAAAAGAAAACTCTTCAGGAGGGGAGGCCGAAGGAATAGATTCTTCGGCATCAGAATCCTCATAGGGGGAATAAGCTTCCTCCTGGTGGTCTGTTAACTCAGATCCATCCGTAGACTCATCTGAAGAGTGTAGGTCAGAGGGCTCAGTCCTGGGCCTTTTGTCTGGTGGTGGGTGAGAGCCCCTGTCCGGGTGAGGCTGAGAACCTCTAATTAAAGAAATTAGATCCTCTGCAAGGCTGAGGATCTGACAACTGGTAGAAGAAGGCCTCTGGGAGGTGGATTTGGGAGGCAAAGCTTTAGTACGTTTGGCAGCTTTAGCCCTGGAAAAGGCCTTAATGGACATGGAAGCAGGGGGTCTAGCTGCCCCACGTGCAGGAGTAGATTTGTCCAAAGGTATGGTGTCGGACATTTCCTGGACACTGGTTTCGGTAGGTAGCTCGGTAGCCGACTCAGCCGGGGCCTCCAGGGCCGCGGTGGTCGGTTGAGTGGATTCGGTTAAAAGTTCCGAGGACTCGGTTTCGGCCGAAACCGAGACACTCGCGGTAGGCCTTACCGTGGTTTCAGCCGAAACCGCTGGTCGCGAGTGTTGGTCCTTGTCCTTCCATTTTTTCATCAAATGCGAAGTCAGAGTCTCCGACGGCATCTTATATGCGAAATTAGCCCCAAAGAATTCCTCTGCAAACTCCGACCGACGTCTAAGAGTTTGTCGGTTGAAGGAAGCACAGGCTGAACAGGCCGAGACGTCGTGGTCTGGGCCTAAGCAAAGGAGGCAGTAAGAGTGGAAATCCTTATGAGGTATTTGTTTCCCACAAGTTAAACAATTATTTACTTTATCTGACATCGGCTGAGGCAAGAAAGAGTCCCCAACGGGGTACTTAGCTTTTTCGAAGTCTTCGGTAGCTGAATTTGTTCTTATCACAGGATCTGACCGACCGGCACTTGCGAATTGCTTCTGCTTCGGGCACCGTGCGGCAAGAAAGACTGAGGAAAATGGCGTCGGCTGATGCTTTTATACCCCAGACGCTCTGATGTCGGGGAAAGTGCGACATCAGCCGAGGCCAGACCCAGACTTTGGAATCCGGCCGACCGAAGGGCTGCCAGAGGCAGGACAACCCATATGTTATGACTGCAGATGCATCCTTGAAGGACATCAGGGATACATAAGGGAAGACCTAGACTTAAGTATATATGTTGTCGCCACCAATTATTTCTATTCAGACAAACCCCAGCACTGGGATTTGAAAAGACAAAGGGTGTTAGAATTGGGACCAAAGAGATTTCAAATATCAATGTGTCTTTCTTCTGTGGAGTCTTGCCAGGGATGCCATAAGAATCATAGGAGCTAGGAGACCCAAAATCCTGAGGTATTTCCTTGCAGTTACCAGAGTATGAGTACAACAAACTTATAAATAGATCTAGATCTTTTTTTTCTTGTGGAAGAAAAGTTCTTTGAACTGATGTGTCTAGTTGACATCCCAAGAATACAATTCTATGTGAAGGAGTTAAGACAGACTTTTAAATATTCTCTTGGAATCTCAGCTTTTGTGAGAGATCTCCCAAGAGAGAGTTTCCTGACACTTTGAAAAAGACTCTGCAAAGATAAGCAACGTATCCTACTATGGAACAATGTGGATACCCTGTAGTCTGTAATGAGCTACAACTGAAGCGAGACACATTATGAAGACACCTGATGAAGTCGATAATTCAAAGGGTACTGACAATGGGATCAAGACACACAAAATCTAAAGAAATGCCTGAAGTTTGGATGAATAGGGATATGATGATAACCAGCCTCCAAGTCTATTGTTACCAGGAAAGTTGAAAGAGGAAGAAGAAATAGGTTGTGAAGTGAAATAATTTTGAATTTGCACACAAAAAAAAACATGCTTAGGAAAGAAATATCCAGAGTTGGTCTCCAAGCATTTTCTTTCTTTGGCACTAAGAATATCCTCAAATAAAAACTCTTCACAACTTAAGGATGAGGAACAGGTTATATCACTCCTTGGGACAGCAAGTGATGAAGAACTGGTGGAAATAAAATAATCTGATCTGCAGGATGAGGAATGACCCACTGGAAAGGAAAAATGTCCTCAGACTGCCATCTGCAATCTTGATGAATGATCTACAGAACCCATTTGCCTTAAACTATCTGTTGCCAAACAGAAAAATGGAGATGCAGACCTTCTAGAAGAAAAAAAAAGGGGGCAGGGTCAAGGTCACTTGAAAAGTCATTCATACTTGTTGTACTCTCCTTGGTTTTGGGAGGTTGAAGGTTTCTTTTTGGGACACCCTTGACATTTCTCCTTAAACATCTGCCTACCTTTATTTTGTTAAGACCGTTTATTCTGCTTTTTACCAAAGCTGGATGAGGAGTTAGAGAAACCCTTAGAAAATTTGGAAAAGGAGGGTTGAAAATCTTCGAGATTCTCTGCATCAGCATACTCCTTTCACCACACTTTTTACTCACCTCTGCAACAGAGGGGCCAAAAGCTAAATTTCTTTCCACTGGAATTTAAAATCTCATTTTTATTATCATCTGGGAGGTTCTGAGAATGCAGCCAAGCAAACCTCCTCAAAAACAGTAGCAGTGGCCATGGCCTGGAAGAAGGATCAACACAGTCATACACACACTGTAAACAATGAGTGCTGACCTACAAAGAAGAAGAAACTAACTTTAAAGCCAATTTTCTTCGCAAGAAGAAACTGTAGATAAAACATTTCACACACATTCATAATTTGTCAGAACAAACTTTAACATGTGAGCCTGACAATTCAAAATACTGAACATCAATGTTGCAGAAGTACATAATTTTTCCCCATACATAGCAATGATTTTCCCATCCTTATCAGAAAGAATGGGACTGAAATTAGTTTATGTGTGAAGTAGCAGTGGGATCAACTAAAGCTATAGCTGCTAGCTCAAGTATGGGAATAGTATACAAAAACTTAATAAAAATGAGAACTTTATACATCCTTTCTGCCTTTTTAGTGACAGCCTCCTGACTATCAGGAAAATTGCAGGCAATAAACCCCACATTCTCTATGGAAGATACAACAGGAGGAATCTGTGTAGGTTTTGGAAATTCCTTCCATAACAACTCATAGTATTTTTTGAACGATTGAGAATCTTCAGTGTTCTCCTACTGAAAACTCTGGCACATTCTAGCAATAGTCCAGAGGAAGAGAAAACCCTACAGGAAGATTCAGAAACTAACCTCTCCACTGAGTCTGAATCAGAAATCTGAGGAGAAAACCCTGTATCTGATCCTTCATCTTCCTGTTCATATTCAGAATCTTGAAACTATTCGGAAGAGTGATATTGCTCTCTTTTTTTTTTTCTACCATAAGCTACTTTACAAGAGGGATCAATAGCATGAATTAAACCCTGAGCCATACGCAGTAAATTACTCCTAAGGAAATTTGAGGTAGAGTCACATGCTTAGATTTCACCAGAGTCAACCACCTACATTTGAGACAAACTACTAGTCTGCTGGCAAAGGCTGTTTGCTTAACTTTTTCTTTTTGTGGCTGGAAGAAGGGCTGATCATGAGACTGGTAGTTTGTTTCATGGTCAGTTTGAAAATGGTGCCTGTTTTCATGGGAAGACAAGCAACTAATCTCTTGTTACTAAGTATAACTGCCAAAATATGTGTTACTAAGTGATCCTGTTAGTTTTATTACTAACTTGAAGTGTGATAATGTGTGCTAATATGTGATTTATTACTATCATTTCTCTGATTGTTTCACTAATGTTTAAACTACTGACTGTTATGTTGTTATTATGTGGAGCTTTTCTCCCCAGGCCTCCACTGAAAATGGGCAAACTTGCCAAATCGGTCTTCCCCGTAAACAAATGTTAAATAAATAAATAAAACTGATGCCCAGTAAAAATGAAAACTCTAAGAATCAAATTCTTCAAAGAAAAACACAACAAAAGCACTTTAAAACACTTTGCCAACCCACAAAAAGTAAAATAAACACAATTTCTCCAAAGAAAACATGGTTTTCAGTTACTTTACACAACTTTTCAATTGACAGGAAAAAAGAGCAGTCCTGTTTAAAGTCTTGTGACAGACAAAAGACAAAACTCCTAGCTTTAAACTAACTTTCCTGAAGAGTAAAGTCATAAACATAAAAAGAAGTTATGTCTTACCATAACATTCCATCTGTGTTGTCGATCTTCACTAATCTTTGACTGTGGGCTCAGTTCTGAGCCTTTTAACCGACTCGGCCATTTGCTGCAGCTCGCACCCTACAAACTCTCGAGCTAGGCTCTACCCATAATGCTCCTCTGTAAATTACTTTAGATCAAATTTTCCTAAATTAGTGGCAGATAAGAAGTAAGACTATAAATAGAGACCAGATATAAGTCACTATGACGGAGCCAGTTCTGGGAGAATTCGATCCACTAACACTCTCAGGATGAGGTTGGGGGGGGGGGGTCAAGGACTAATGAAGATCGACAACACAGATGGAACAGTATGGTAAGACATAACGTCTTTATCTGATGTTGTCAATGTTCATGACTGTGGGACAGAGTCCCCAGCTACTTTAGTCTTGGGAGGTCTCATGGAAGGATATTCCTAAGCAACAGACCTGATCCAATTTGTAATAAGCGATAAAGATATGTGGAGAAGATCAAGTGGCCACTGCACGAATATTGTCCAGGGATGCTCTGGCATGAAAAAGTGCAGAAGTTGTCACCGCTCTAGTTAAATGGGCTTTAACTGGGTGTGGAAGTTGGAGCCCTTTCAACTGACGGATAAAAGTAATACTGTCACTAAGCCATTTCGCCAAGGTAACCTTTCAAAATGGATTACCTAAAGATAGAGAAGAAAATGCAACAAATAATTGGTCAGACTTGCTGAAATCCTTTGTTCTGTGAAGGTAAACATTTAGTTGTCTGTGGATGTCTAGCAAATGAAGGAAATACTTCTTTACTGGTAAAATTAGGGAAGAAGACTGGCAATTGAAGTGTCTGATTTATATTAGATTCTGAAACTACCTTTGGTAAAAAGGATGGATTGGTCCTAAGGGTAACCATATCCTTGTGAAATATTAAGTAGGGAGGTTTGCCGGATAAGACCTAGTTCAGATACTGTTCTGGTAGATGTAATAGCCATCAAAAATAAAGTTTTCCAAGGCAAAAACTTTAAGTCACAAGTTTTTGATGGTTCAAAGGGAGACAAAGTAAGGGACTGTAGGACTATGTTGGATCCCAAGGAGGAATTGGTTCTTTAAATGGAGGTCTTAACATCAGGAGCCCCTTTAAAAATGCTTTGCAGAGCTTGTGTGACATTAGAGATGAGTCATCAAATCCCATATGAAAGTTTGAGACTGCTGCTAGATGAACTTTAATTGTTGAGGCAGAGGAACCAGATTGGTAGAGGTTAGCTAAGAAATCCAAAACATTATGAACCAGGCTGGAATAAGGATCAAGTTTGTTGTTAAGGGCCCAGTTCACAAATTTTTGCCATTTACTTTGATAAAGTTTCCTAGCTGATGGTTTGTGATGAGCCACAATAATTTGTCGGACAGGAGAGGATAGGGAAGGATGCTTGGGAATTATGAGAACTGGAGAAGCCACGCAGTGAGCTTGAGATGTTGGGGATTCAGATGAATTATGCCCTCTGGATGAGAAAGCAGATCTGGAGCTGGGTCCAGAATCCATGGTTTACGAAGAAGGTGAGGCCAGAGGAAGGGAAACCAAACTTGTTGAGGCCAGAAGATGGCAATGAGGATTACTGAGTTTTCTGTCCTCTTGACTTTCTTTAGAAACTGAGATATCAGGGGAGTTGTACGAAATGCACAGAGAAAAAAGTACAGTTTTGTACCTACCATAAATGTAGATGTTCGAGGATCCACATTGCTGCAGTCATAACCTGTGGGTAGTCCGCTGTCCTCGGTCGGCCCGAATACCAAAGTGTTAGGCTGGCATCGGTCATGGTCGCTCAGATCTGACGTCAGTACACAGTGGTACTAAAGCGCATGACCGACGCCATATCCTCAGTCTTTCTTGCCCCAGATGTCAGAAGGCCTAAAACAGAAAGGCCATAGCCAAAAATAGAAAAATACCCAACCACCAATATAGAAAAAATAATTACCCCAAAAGCAACACAGCAACCCTAAACTACAGAGGGGAAGGAGGGAGGGAAAATTGGACTGCAGCAATGTGGATCCTCGAACATCTACATTTATGGTAGGTACAAAACTGTACTATGTTCTTCGTCTCACATTGCTGCAGTCATAACCTGTGGGTAGAATCCCAAAGCAAAGGTAAGGGAGGTTGGCAAAATCAGAAAGCATTAGGAGCTGCTAACATGCCCTGTAAAACTGCAGTGGCAAACCCAGCCCTAGATTTGGAATAAAGAGGGAGATGGTAATGTTTAGTAAAAGTGTGCACTGAACTCCAAGTAGCTGCCTCCAAAATATCCTTAGTAGCTACTCCCCTTAAGAAGGCAGTAGAAGTGGCAGTCGCCCTAGTGGAATGAGGTCTGGTCCCAGCCGGAACATCCTTTCCATGATGAGAATAACAAAAAGCAATACAATGGCCAATCCACTTAGAAATAGTTTGTTTTGAAACAGGTTTTCCTTGTGAACCCAAGGCAAAAGAAATGAATAACTGTTGAGACTGCCTGAACCCTTTAGTTCTGCTCAAATAATAACGTAACTGCCTGTGAATATCCAATGAGTGCAAAATTTTTTCCCCTTTATTTTGGGGATCAGCATAAAAAGTAGGCAAATGAATAGATTGGTTTAAGGCCACATTAGAAACAACTTTAGGCATAAAAGTAGGGTTAGTACGCAGGGATACCCTATCCTTATGAAATATCAGGAAGGGTTCAACTGCCATTAGAGCCTGTAATTCAGATACCCTCCTAGCAGACGTAATGGACAACAAAAAAGCAGTCTTCCAAGACAAAAACTTCAACTCAGATGTAGCTGCAGGTTCAAAAGGAGGTAAAGTAAGCTTTTCCAACACAAAATTGAGATCCCAGGAAGGAGTAGGAGCTCTACGTGGGGGTCTTATGTTCTTTGCCCCTCTAAGAAATTGCTTAAACAAAGGGTGAGAGAATAATGGTGGGTCACAGTCATAGTGAGCAGAAATGGCTGCAGCATGAACTTTCACGGAGGAGAAAGACAAACCCTTGTCTAATAATTCTGTAAGGTACTGTAGTGTAACACTCAAATTAGGCACTGAAACATCAAAGCTCTTTGTTGTGCTCCAAAGAAAAAATCTCCTCCATTTATCAGCATAAACTTTCCTTGTACTAGGCCGTCTGGCTTCCAAAATGACATTCAAAACTTGTTGAGGAAGCTGCGACCCCCCAGGGTCTAAAACAGAATATGCCAGGCTGTCAGATGCAGGGACTGTATCCTGACATTGAGGAAATGATTGCTTGCCTGGGACAAAAGGTGTGGAATTAATGGCAAAGGCCAAGGAGGCTCCCGTACTAAACTCCTCAGCAGAGGGTACCAGTGCTGACGTGGCCAATCTGGATCTATTAGAATCATGCAAGGCTTGTCCTGTCTGACCTTCAAGAGCACCTTGGGAAGGAGAGGCAGAGGAGGAAAGGCATAGACGTGAAGGTTGTTCCAACTGAAAGATAGAGCATCCACTTTCCAAGCTTTTGGGTGAAACATCTTTGTGCAAAATTTTGGCAGTTGGAAATTTAGTGGAGAAGCGAACAGATCTATGTCTGGAGTTCCCCAAGCCACTGTCAACTGTTGAAATACATGAGGATCCAATTTCCACTCGTGGGGATCCACCATCTGTCTGCTCAAAACATCTGCTAAGGAGTTCTGTGCTCCTGGCAGAAACCTTGCCTGAAGAGTGAGGTGCAAACTCAGAGCAGTCTCCCACAAAATCATAGCTTGTCTGCAAAGAGGGTACGAATGGGTTCCCCCTTGCTTGTTGATGTACCACATGACTGTTGTGTTGTCTGTTTGAATCAACACCTGTCCCGGTTGAAGTAGATCCTTGAAAGCCATCAGTGCAAATTGGACTGCTAACATCTCCTTCATGTTGATATGCAAATGCTGTAGTCTGGGAGGCCACGTGTCTTGAATCCATTTCCCATTGAAGTGTGCTCCCCAAGCCATGTCTGAGGCATCTGTCGTTAAGATCTGACTCGCCTCTGGTCGGGTCACAGAGAGTCCCTTGTTTAGGTGACATTCCTGAGCCCACCACAAAAATTCCCTTTGGATGCAAGGTATTATCTGAATGACAGTGTCCAAATCGTGGCAGTGTTGAGTCCATACACTTTTGAGATACCATTGTAGCTTCCTCATATGTAGTTTGGCATTGGGAAGTACCAGAATACAAGATGCCATGAACCCCAAGGCTTGAAGGACTGTCCTTGCAGTCAGCCTGGACAGTAGGGATAATTGCTGGAAGTAAAGGGGAAGATTTCTTTGTTTGTCCGGGGTCAAAAAAGCCATCTGAGAGGCTGTATTCAGTCTCACACCCAGAAAGCACATGTCCTGAGAGGGTACTAGACTGGACTTTGTTTCGTTCACAGAATACCCTAGGCACCTTAGCACTGCCATTACATACTGTAGATGCTGAAGTAACTTGACTTTGTCTTGAGCAAGAATCAGGCAATCGTCCAGATAAGGATAAATTTGTATTCCTCTTAGTCTTAAGAAGGCTATCACAGGAGCCAGGACCTTTGTGAACACCCTGGGTGCAGTAGATAAGCCAAAGGGCAATGCAGAGAACTGATAATGAAAAGTTCCAGCCCGAAAACGCAGGAACCTCCTGCAGCTGGGCCTGATAGGAATGTGAAGATAAACCTCTTTGAGATCCAGAGTTGCCAAAAAGGTACCCTGGCTTTCGCCAGCCAAGAAAATTATTTTCCTGTGCCCCTGTCAAGCAGAACCACAGAAGTGATCCATGGGGTGAATTTCCTATCACCCATCCAATCATCAAGATTTTTCTTTAAGAGTGCTAATGAGGAGCTCTGTTTGACATAGATAGATAGTCTGATCCAGAGTATGGGAAGTCTCTGCGACAGGAATCTCTCCCTCCAGCATGTTCTGTTTATTGTGGTGACAAGGTTTAGGTCCCTAGAACGTGTAGCTCGGAGGGATTAGGATTTCTTTAAGTGGAGCATGTCCAACAGCTCTGGGTTTGACATAGCTTTGTATGTTAGGCAGAGATCGCCTCTGAGTAGGCGATATGCGACGGAGTAAAGCTGGAGTTTTTTGAGACGGTCTGCGTAAGGCATCTGTTTGAGGCCAGTAATCCTCTTTGTGAGGTAGTTTTGCGGCCTTTCCAGTTGTTGTAGATGTCTTGTGAGGTTCATACCAAAAGGGGCGGTGTACTCTACAATGGGTCTAATGAGTGATGAGTAGAGGGGAACAATGACCTCTTTTTTTCTGGATGAGAAACCTTTTGTGATGAGGTGTGCCACGTAGAAGGATTTCCTGAACACTGTGGCTATGTGATTATCAAAGGAGAGACTACTGTCCACCTGTGTCCCAAGGTTTCTTATCACCGCCTATGTGGTAGTTCATGGGTACAGAGTTTTTACCAAAGGGGATGACAATGCACATTTTGGCATTGAGCTTGAGACCATGTTTTTGACACCAGGCATCTGTCTCAGTGAGGCCCTTTTGTAGGATGTCCACATCATTAGGAGTTTCGATTATGGCTCCTAGTTTGCAGTCATCTGCGAATTTAGTTAGCCAAAGACCTTCTGTGTTAGCCTGTACTTCAGAGAAGTAGATACCAAACAGGAGAGGACCCAGGACTGAACCCTGTGGTACTCCACTTGTCACTGGTCTGAAGTCTGATTTGGAGTCTGCTACTTTCACAGTGTGGGTTCTGTCAGTAAGCCAGTTGCCAACCCATCTTGTGACATAGGGATTTATACCTAGCTTAGTGAGTTTATCTATAATTCCAGAGTGGGGGATGGTGTCGAATGCCTTGGCGAGATCTAGATAGGCTGTGTGAACCACCTTACCCTCATCTATGGCTTTGGTGACTACTTCAAAGAAGTCTATCAGGTTTAGGAGACATGATCTGCCTTTTACAAACCCAAACTGTGTGGGGTCCAGAGTATGCAGATCTCCAATGTCTTTGTTTATGAGTTCCATGATGATACGTTCCATGGCCTTGCAGACGAGGCTCGTCAGGCTAATGGGGTGGTAGTTCCCAGGGTCTGTTGTGCCCCCCCCCCCTTTGTGGAGTGGGATAACTGTCGTGGTGTGCCATTCAATGGGCACAAAGCCTGAGGTGAGGCTATGATTGAACATGGTGCTTAGGTGGGGTGCCAGTTCATTCTGTAGTTCATGTAGAAGGCAGCCTGGGATGTTGTCAGGTCCCATGGATGCTGTGTTCTTGGCTTTGGAGAGTGAGGTTTTTACCTGTGCAGCCATGATTACAGGAACTTTGCATTCTTCCGGTATAAAGATGGGCATTTTAGGGGGTGAGAGGGGGGTAAAGTTAGCACTGAACCTATCTGCCAGGATGTTGGCAATATCAGTTGGTACTGTATATTTAGTGTCATTGTGCTGTAACTCAGAGCAGATCTGAGTGTTGCCATTGAGATTTTTGACAAAGCTATAGAATGCTTTGTGGTTGTCTTTAGAATCAGTGGCAATTTTGTTTTCATAACTAGCTTTGGAGGATTTTATGAGGGATCTCAGCTTCTTACTGAGGCCGACCAGGGAGTTCCTCCAATCGTGGGATTTTACTCTTTTTTGCAACAGTTTCTTTCTTCTGTTGTAGAGTTTGTTTATGGCAGAAGACCACCAGATTGGCTTCCTTTTTTTGGAGGATAGCATCTTGGTTCTGTTAGGGATAGCATGATCCATGCACTTGTGTAAGTGCTTATAAAGTGCATTTGTGTAGGATTCAGCAGTCGTGCCTCTATTGTCCATCTGCATGGGTGTCGTAAAGTTTGCCACTTCTGTCTTAAGAAGCGTGAAGTTGGCTTTGGAGAGTTTTTTTACAGTTGTTTTCCTAATGGGGGGTGGGAGCGGGATGTGGATGTCTAGGGTGATTAGCTTGTGGTCGGATCTGACCAACAAGGAGCTGACCTCTGGTGTGGAACACCGGTCATATTGCTGCCCCTGGTGGGGGTGTGGATAAGTTGATCCAAGGCATTAGAATTGATGATTTCCAGAAAACACTGAGCAAAAGAGTTGGTACATGAGTAGTTTTCCCAGTTAATGGCAGGGTAGTTGAAATCACCCATTATTAGAGTGTTGAGTTGTACCTTAATATTTTCCAGTGTGTCAAGAAAAGAGGAGTGGGAATCCTGGGGCATGGTGGGGGGGTCTGTAGCAAGCTACAATCTGGATTGCAGTTTTGCCCAGAGTTAGTTGAACTTGGATAATCTCGGATGCATTATGCTGAGCCACTAGCTTGGAGGTGTGGATATCCTTAATGAATATGGACACGTCTCCACCTTTAGTGTTTCGGTCTGGGTTTGGTGGCCGAAAGGTGTGGTATGAATTATAGCCTGGTAATGCAGTCTTTCTGGATGAAGAGAAGCAATTCCTGTAGCAGTGTCTAAGCGGGCTCCAATGAACTCTAACTGCTGAGAAGTTTGTAAGCTAAACATGTCAAAATTTATTGTTACATCCAGAGATGCACAGAGGTGCAGAGTATAATCTCTTGCCTGCTCTGACACCTGGTGGTGGCAATAAGGAGCCAGTCGTCGAGGTATGGAAAAACTCAAATGCCCTGCAGCCTGAGATAAGCTGCAACCACTGTCATGCATTTGATGAACACCCTGTGGGCTGTGATGAATCCAAAGGGCAGTGCTCTGAACTGGAAATGACTGGCTCCCAGCTGGAAGTGCAGGAACCTCCTGGAGCGTTTGCCCGTTTTTATATGGTAATATGTGTACTGGAGGTCTACACAGCACACCCAATAGCCTGTTTTCAAGAATGGAACTATCGACTCTACCAAGACCATCTGGAATTTGGTTCACTGAACTACTTTGTTGAACTGGCTGAGATCCAAATGGGTCTCCAGTCCCCTGTTTTTTGGGGCACTAAAAAGAACCTTGAGTAAAACCCGGATCCTGTTTGGTCTGGTGGGACTTTTTGGATGACTCTTTTGTCGAGCAGTTTTTGAATTTCTAGGACTGCTGCTATCCTGTGAGTGGGTGGGACATCCAGGAGTCTTTTCTGGGTGATTGGGGGTAATGACAGTGGGATTTCATAATCTCTAGATACTATTCTCTGCACCCATTTGTCCATAGTTAATAGTTGCCAGGTGGACTGGTGCAGAGAAAGTCGCTCCCTGACTGAATCTAGAGGAGGGCAATTGGGCCCCCATTCAGAGGTGCTTACAGGAAGTACCCGAGAAAGATCTCTGGACCCCTGGTTTTGCAGTCCATTTCTGCCTCTGGAGACGCATCTTCCATTACTTCACCCTCTGCCCTGGGGAAAGTCTTTGCCATGTGAATCCTAAAAAAGCCCTTTGGATTTTTTAAACCACAGTCTCACACTTCTCTGGTTCCTCAAATAAGGCCACTGAGGAGTGCAGAAACATATTCCTACAGCAGAAATGGTCTTGCCATCTTTTCCACATCTGGCTAGTGCTCCCTGGGACCAAAAAGGGGAGTGCCATCAAATGAAGCGTTGACGAAAAATGGCTCCTCAAAGTCACACAAGCACATCCAGAAGTGCCTTCTAATGGCTATACTCCTCTGATCATCCCTTCAGTTGCGTGAGCAATCAGCCTCATGGATGAGTTAGAAATCGCATCAAGGGTTCGTAGCTGAGAGATAACTTTGTCCCATACCCCTTCAGCCACTGATCCTGAGAGGGTATCCGATAGCTCTTTGATCAGCTCCCTCTGTAATCTTGTAAAGAGCACCATATAATTCAAAGACCTAAGAGTGAAGGTCGTTGAAGCATGAACTCCCTTCCCAAACCTATCTAAAGTTTTCGACTCCTTGTGAGGAGGATGGATAGACGGACTTTCCTTAGCAAGTTCCTTCTTCATGGCTGCTGCTATCACCATGGCTTCAATGAGTATGCCTTTACACCAGTGTGGCTTATCCTTGTGGGCTGACAGGATACGATCAGCCCTCTTGGGGATTGGCTCGATGGAATCAGGCATCTTCCAAGCCTGCTGAGTGATCAACTTAATGAGATCGTCAGTGGGTGGAGAGATCCAAGAAGTAGAGGGTTGGGCATGAAGAGCCTCTAGGTATACAGACTCTTCCGAGGAAGGCTAGATGGAGGACCAGCCACCCCTCTGTTTCAGGATTTCTAAGATGTCCCGAAGGAAACATCATCAGGGGGGTGACCTTGGAGAACCTTCCCCTTCATCAAAATCGGTATCTTCAGTGAAAAACTCCTCTGGGGAGTCTAAGTGCTTCCTCTTCCACTTCTTCTTCACAGGTACTTTCATGGGTAGATGATCCAGGGAAGTGTCTGAAGAGGAAACCACCAAAGTGGGTTTATCCTGGGAATACTGTGCCCTCTGTCCTGTGAATGAGAAGGATGGCAGCTCTGGTCGAAGGGATGTAGAAACCAGTCCTGAAAGGGATAGCAAAGACTGTGAATCCCCAATGGACAAAGCCTTCTCCATGATCCGGAACACCAGCCCGCCCCGTAGAGGGATGAGAACCCAGAACCGAAACAGACTCCTTCAGAACCAAGGTCACACCCCACACTGAGGAGGTGACCCCCGAATCAGAAGCCTGGGTTGATACTACAAAGACTATGGCACCAATGGACATGGATGGCTCCGAAGTTAAGGAAACTGACCCCTGACTTCAGACCCAGCCAAACAGTCTCGACTCTGGGAGGACTCTGGTGCCGAAAGCCCGGTGGAGCTCAAGACAGCTCTCAGAAATGGAGAACAGGATGCTACCAAAACTGAGGGCCCCAATGACTCAACAGGCGTTGGAGGAGGAGGAACAGGTGGTGCCACAGATAGGCTGATTCTGACGCCAGAGTGGCTTGGAACCAAGGACAATCCCCTTGCCATCAGGAGCTGATCCACCAGTCTCATAATGTCAGCCTCTTTGAGACTCTTAGTGGATTGAATCGATGCAGTCGAAGGAGACCTAGGGGGTTTCATTTCGAGGAAAAGGCTTGGTGGCCTATCCTTAGATGGGGAAATAGTTTGAGAATATTTTGTCCTTGGGAGCAAAGGCAGTTTTGACTGTTCTGGCACCAAAATCTCTGTGTGTGCTGAGGAACTCACTGTCGGCTCGGATAAATTTGTAGGTGCCGATTCAGATATACCTTTCAGTGCCAAAGAACTCTTTGGCACCAAAGGCCCTTTAAAAACCTTCTTGGATGGTTCCAAGGTACTTGGAAGTGAAGAAGGTCGTTTCTTACTAGTGGAAGAAGAGGATGATGATGACGATGATGATGTGCTGGATTTAGTTCTTGACCCAGAAATGGCCTATTCGAAATCAGATTTTAAAAGTCCCTTAAGTATCAATTTGTTCCTACGCTCAGTAAGTGTATGGGTAGAAAAACCATGACAAACTGAGCAACTTTCTTGTAAGTGGACTTTCCCCAAACAATAGACACACAGGGTATACCTGTTAGCGTTGGGCATTTTGCCCTGGCATTTCTGACACCTTTTAAACCCAGAGGTGCCTTTAGAGGACTTAGCTGGAGAAACTTGTTTTTCAGCCATAATGCTAACAGTCTCACACACAGTTTGGCAGAAAACGATAGAAACAAAGTTTTTTTTAGAAGAGAATAAGAAGAAAAGGGGTAGGAAATACCAACAATGGTATTTAAGATATACTTTAAAAAGGTAAGGGATATACCAAAAATGGTACTTGTACTACCAACAGTAGTATGGAAAGCGGGAAAAATACACACTCATGCTAAGGAGAAGCTAAAACGAGAGAAGCAAGTAGACAGTAAGAGCGCTATTAGGAAAAAATCAAGAAAAATATTCAAAAGGAGATTTTAAATAGGCAAAAAACATACTTAACCATAAGCCAAGGCTCGAGAGAAAGGTTGAACGTGTCTGACAGCCAAAGTGGGAAACAAGATCTGAGGTCATTTTATGAGGAGCGTTATGGGTAGAGCCCGGCTCGACAGTTTGGAAGGTGACAAATGATATAAATGGCTGAGTCTGTTCCGAGCCTCAGTGAAGATTGACAAAAATCAGATCACTTACTTAAAAATCCCAATTTTTTTCACATTTAAGGATTCACATTTTTTGGGCTCTTGGCTTTCAGAAGGGAGCCTAAAAGAGGACATCCTCTGAAAATAACATTTTCTTCACTAAAGGGTTGGGCAGTCATCTCAGCTTGTTTCTGCTGTTCACCATCAGTTAAAATTATCTGATATATAAAAAAGGCAAAATAATCAGAACAATTACATATTTTGAGTCTTGTCTTACCTTCTGTCTGGAAGAAAGTAAATTTTAACATAAGGATTCCTAGGCCTGCCATCTTCCCTTGAAGGAAGATCCTTTGCCCCCAGTACCGTAACAATCAACTGGTGACCAACTTTGTCATACCAGAGTTTAATCTGCAAAAGAGAAACAAAATGTTGAATCGTTTTCTTCTTCTTGCAGCTCTAACAGATACTTGCATATCTTGGTGCTTTTCTGAAATTTTTAAACCACACTTCAGAGTACCACTGTATGCTTCACAGGCTCTACTACCAGCAAATGTAAATACTGTATTAGCTAGTCTCTCACATAAAGTAATCTAAGAGTTGAATCACACAGAATATACACTTCTTTCATTTGATACTTTCAAAATAGAACTTAACTGTTGCAATTTATTTCATTAATGCAGATAGGAAGTATGAGATGGGAATCTTATGCCACAGATATGATCATTCTTGTTAGATGATGCTCAGACTGATTATGAAGTTAATTAGCCACGTACATTTTATGATACTTTATATTTGCAGGGAGGGAGGCAAGTATATAACCATGATTCATCTTCCAGAATATTCCCACCTTTCTTTAGTAAAATTAAGAATCCATAGCCACATACATCTTTATAACTCCAAAGCCAGGAACTTGAGATTTATACAGTACACTGTTTGGTTAATGCAGTGCACACTTTTGGGATAGCTGCCAAAATTAAAAAAAAAAAAAAGTGACCGTAACTTACATTACCTCTGTTCTGTTTTTTTGCACAGAAAAAAAGCAGTGTTGGGGAAGAGAATCTAAACACGGACACAAAATGGAATGCAGTATTAAAAAAACATGAATAAAAGGTGACCTCTTAAGGAATTATTTTACTGAAGGAGGACATCACAGTACTGAAAGCACAACAAAGACGGCAAGATAGAAAAGCCAGCATAATATCAGTAAAGGAAATGTATAACATACACACCTTTAAGAATGTTTTAATCCAGTACTATCGTACATTGGCTGTTACTCACAAGCATATCAGTGAACAAGTCTGGATGCCTAATTTCAGTACAAGGCATATTTTACTCAAATCCCAGAAAGAGAAGTATGACAGTGCTGTGAAACTTGAAAAAAAGTAGCAGAGGATCACAGAATAACATTGGGGGGAGGTGGTAATGAATGCTAAAGCTGGATTAGTACATGAACAGTCGTAAGTATCATGTTGCTATGTGAGGCACTAATCCTAATAGCAGGTATTGGAAGATGACTATTTCAGCAGCATAACATGCAGGCTTCTCCGGACTTCTGCTCACTGATGACAGTAACTGGCCATTTTTTTTCTAAGCAGCTAAAGGTGTTTTTGCAAGTCAGGAACACCTACCTCAGTCTGCTACTCATGTGCTAGATGTCTCATATGGAAGCAGCACTGTCACATGCCACCTTCAGATCTTTTAATAAGAAACTTAACATCTGATATTTAAACCCAGTACAATATCATATACATACAGTAATAGCAAATGACTATATATGGCTTATTATACAGGTTAAAAATCTAAATCCTACAGAAGGATGGTGGAAGAGTATCTTTAATGATAAATGAGTATTTCTTCAAAGGCCTGCTGTTGCCAGATAAAAATATGCTATATTTCTTTAAGAAAGGGTCTTGTAAAAATAGTATAAAAGTGTACAGATGTACAGATTCTTCAAGCAGCAACAAATGACTATGTCAAGGTGACAAAAACTTAACTCATTAAAACCTAGCTTGAGAGAATTTCATACTTCCTGACATTTGCAGATTTGCTGACTGGGAAAGCTTTCTGCTGAGCCAAGTTCCTGAAAACACAGTTTTAAAACCTAAGTCCCACTGAGGGTGTTATAGGTCCCATTTACCCTCCTGAATCCCCAGCATTTGGAGTTTCAGGCTGAACGTAAAAAAAGAAAAAGGGATAAATCCAAACATGGAGATTTTATCCTATGCCAGCAGTGGTAACATGCCACTGGTGCTGCAATTCCTGCAAACCCCAGATACGAATGCTAGTACTTCCTGTCAAAAATGAGATGCTGAACACTTAGAATTAATTTTCAAAATACCTTTATTTAATGATGGATGAGTACCACTGTGAAAGTATCTATTTAATATCAGTCTTAATTATCTTGGAACAAAATAGGAGGGTCAACATATGGATAACCATCTCAGACTGTTCCCTTGGATTCTTGCTCAATGACAGGAGACAGCTTTCAACCCCTTTGTAAAAGAAATCTGGACAAAGTAAAAAAGAATGGGGTTGGGGGTGGGAACAAAGGCCCAAAAATAGGGACAATTTTTAAATATTGTTGTTATAAACTTAGGGATGCCTGAGGAATGGAGAAAAAGTGTTTTGGTACCGATTTGTAAGAATAAGGGTGATGTGCAGAGCTGTAGTAACTACAGAGGGATTAAATTGATCAGTCACAGCATGAAGTTATGGGAAAGAGTAGTGGAAGCAAGGTTAGGAAGGGACATGATGATTAGTGATCAGCAGTATGGTTTCATGCCAGGAAAGAGCACTACAGATGCGATCTTTGCTCTGAGAGTGTTGATGGAGAAGTACAGAGAATGTCGGAAGGCGTTGCATTGTGTTTTTGTAGACTTAGAGAAAGCATATGACAGGGTGCCTAGAGAGGAGTTGTGGTATTGTATGAGGAAGTCAGGAGTGTCAGAAAAGGATGTAAGAGTGGTACAGGATATGTACGAGGGTAGTGTGACAGCGGTGAGGTCTGCGGTGGGAGTGACAGATGCGTTTAAGGTGGAGGTAGGGTTACATCAAGGATCAGCTCTGAGCCCTTTCTTATTTGCAATGGTGATGGACAGGTTGACAGACGAGATCAGACAGGAGTCCCCGTGGACTATGATGTTTGCAGATGACATTGTGATCTGTAGTGAGAGTAGGGAACAGGTGGAGGAGACCCTGGAGAGATGGAGATATGCTCTAGAGAGAAGAGGAATGAAGGTCAGCAGGACTAAGACAGAATATATGTGTGTGAATGAGAGGGAGGATAGAGGAATGGTGAGGATGCAAGGAGTAGAGGTGGCAAAGGTGGATGAGTTTAAATACTTGGGGTCAATAGTTCAGAGTAACAGTGAGTGTGGAAGAGAAGTGAAGAGGAGAGTACAGGCAGGATAGAGTGGGTGGAGAAGAGTGTCAGGAGTGATTTGTGACAGACGAGTACCTGTAAGAGTGAAAGGGAATGTCTACAAGAGGGTAGTGAGACCAGCTATGTTATACGGGTTGGAGACAGTGGCATTGACAAAAAGGCAGGAGTTTGAGCTGGATGTGGCAGAATTAAAGATGTTAAGATTTGTACTGGGTGTGACGAGGGTGTACAGGATTAGGACTAAGTATATTAGAGGGTCAGCCCAGGTTGGAAGGTTTGGAGACAAAGCCAGAGAGGCACGATTACGTTGGTTTGGACATGTGCTGAGGAGGGATGCTGAGTATATTGGGAAAAAGATGCTAAGGATGAAGCTACCAGGTAACAGGAAAAGAAGAAGGCCTAAGATAAGGTTTATGAATGTGGTGAGAGAGGACATGCAGGTGGTTGGTGTGACAGAGCAAGATGCAGAGGACAGGAAGAAATGGAAACAGGTGATCTGCTGTGGTGACCCCTAATGGGAACAGCCGAAAGAAGATGATGATGATAAACTTAGGAACCTGATACAGTACTAGCTTTTGCATTAGCATGCATTTTCTGAAGGATATAAAGTCTGAAACTCAAAAAAGTATCATTACTTAGTGACTTCTGTGAAAATCTGGGCAATTGAGAGATAGGTAGGAGAGAATCTTACATTTTGATTTGCACATATTCTGTGGATGGCCAATGGGAGGTACACTGTTGAGACCAGTTATCCCTCTACTCACTCATCCTCAGCTATTGTACAATTCACAAATAATGTTACTATCAATTACATCCAGTATGTATAGGTGCTTTTTAACATCTACCCTGAGTGTTACAAAGATTATGATCTAGGCTTAAAGTGAGATAACCAAATAAATCTATACCTGTGGAGGTCTTTCGCTCCAAACTAGCTTTATCGGCTCCATCATATATATTAAAATGCCATTACAATATAGGCTTTCTCTGAATAGAATGAGCATACCTTGCCCTCATTTACGGGTCTAATGTCTGAGTGACTTCTACTAATATCATCTTTTCAGACGTTAACACTTTTTATTTCCCTTGTTATCTGAGCTACATCCGCCTGTTTTGTTTTGTTTTCCCTTGTGCTTGGGAAAAACATTTGACTAATCATTCTTAGCTTGATGTCATTGCCTTGCCTGCTTTTACGTGACTGGCATCTTGCAAAAAGAGATAAAAAAACATAAAAATAAAAAATAAAAATAAGCTGATTGTACATCAAAATCGAGCTAGCCTACCTGATGTTCTTGCTACAGACATTCAGAGCAAAGGTATTAACTGCCTGCTTGCATAGGGCATTTTTTCATGCTGGCCAAAGAGGTTAGCTCAGGGCCACATATCCTGTGGTGCAAAAAATACATCTTTTTGTTTGTGACCAACCTTCTCTTAATGTTTTCCTTGACTTCTCCAGAAGAAAATATCTTCATATCTGTGTAATGTTACAGTTATAAATAAAAATAAACAGCTCTTGAATCTCAACCCAAATGTTAAATCCATCAAAAAAAAAACATTTAACAAGCCAAAATTGCTTATAACTTACAGGCTCCCAAAGGAAAGCATCAGTAAGTATCGGTCTAAATCAATGAAGAATTAATCTGAAAACAGTATACACAGTTTACACCAGAGGATAATATTCACCTCTCCCTTAAAAAAAAAAAAAAAAACAGATGAACCACCGAATCATATTCAAGAAACATTACCCAAATTAAAAGTGTTTTACTGTTAAAAAGAACAGAATTAGTAACATCAAAATAAAAATGAGAGATTCCAATAGAGTAAACATGTCTTTTTTAGTTCTTGTATTGGTTCCGGCTGCTGGGTTATCTTTCTCTGTTGCACAGATCCATTCAAGGGAAGATCATGGTCTCTTTGATGTGTCCTGGTATGCTTTTTAATCGCTATTTTCAGGGTCTTGGAAGTGCATGAAAATAATACACTACTCCTAACTTGTTTTCTAACTTCTGAAGGTGTAGGTGTCCTTCCCATCTTTAGGTGGTACAGTGGCTTGCCATCATTATGGCCTTTCTGTTGTCAGTGCCTCTTAGCTGCCACTTGACTGAAGAATAAAAGAGGGTTAGGGTTGGCATTCCTGGTGGTTAAAAGGGGGGTTCTGATCCAAGGCATGGCATCCACTCAAGAGATTTTGATTCTATAGGCTGGGCCACTGTTTTGTGGATGCAGCTTCCAATGTGAGTTGTGTACCCTGCAGAACCAATGGTCATGATCTTTTGTTGAAATTCAAAGTGACTGAGGTGCTAACTTACTGCTGGAATGTTTTTTGTTCCTTGGGCTGCAAATGTTAAAATCTCCATGCCAATTTTGTGAGCTGCCTTATAGTAATAATTCATGTGGTTTAGTTTACATAAAGCCAAAATGTTTTTGATAGAACAGCTGGTGTTCATGCCTGATGCCCTGTAAGCGTTCAGCCTTATTTGCTATTCCAACTCTTTTGTCTTGAGTCTGCAATCCTTATTCCCCTCTAATTGTCCAATTTCAACTGCTGCCAGAATGTGAAACATCTGTGATCAGGAAAAGCTATGGAGTGCTTCCTAAAGATTTTTTAACAATTTCAGGTAAGTGCTGGGTATACATCTTTTCAGTTTGTTTACAGTTATGCCCACGTAAAATAGTTCCAGAGTTGCACCTGCCCCTGTAAACTACACTGTGTCAAAGCTTTCACCATTTCATGCCAGAGACAGGGCAGATTTAAATGATCAGAACCACTCATGAGTCCATAATATTTGCAGTCAGGTGGGACTGCATTTGTGAGAGTCCTTGGGGAGGTGTCTTTCTTCTGTAGTCTTGCTCTCTACGTAATATATTATCTTTTGGCCATTTTAAAAATGAAACTGGGTGCAGGTTCAAGTATTTACTGAGCTGTTTGTTGTCAGTGATTATCATCCAGTCACTAATAATAAGTACTAATTTCTTTGTAATCATTAGACTATATGAGGGTCATGCTCCTCTTTCTAGTCTCTTATTTTGGGTCTCTGTAAAATCCCTTGCAATTTCTCAATAGTCTGTCTGTGGGTTTGTTTCGATCATTGTTAAGTATTAGGTCCTTTACTGAGATGAAGATGGTATGGAGCATACAACTGGTGTAGCCAATAACTAAGTGTCTTAGGATGTCCTACAGATTTTTCACAAAATATGTGAACACTTTTGAGAATCGAGCCAGCCCAATTTCTTATGACTTATAGGTTCATAAGTTGGTACTGGGCTATCTGCCGAAGGCATATATTAGCTCAGCCACTTTGTGCGGTATTCACCGCCCCTTTAGTAATTCCCTAGACCCTTGTACTAGCAGCTAGTACCCTTGGCCCCTATCTAGTAGTGCTGTTGGTGTGATCCCCGGTGTGAACTTTCTGTTACCCATCCACTCATCAAGGTTCTTCTTGAAGAGTGATAGTGAGGGGCTCTGTCTTATGTAGATCGGGACCCTGTTCCATAGTAAGGGAAGTCTCTGCGAAGGGAATCTATCCCTCCAGCATGTTCTATTCATTGTTGTGTTGAGGTTTACATCCCTACAGCGTGTAGCTCGAGTAGATTTGGTTTTGCTAAGATGGAGCATGTTCAACAATTCTGGGTTGGACATGACTCTGTACGTTAGACAGAGATCGCCTCTGAGAAAGCGGTATGCAACAGAGAACAGTCTTAGTTTTTTCAAACATGCTGCATAGGGCAACTGTTTGAGGCCAGTAATCCTCTTGGTTAGGTATCTTTGTGGTCTCTCCAGCTGCTGGAGATGTCTAGCCAGGTACATTCCAATTGGTGCATTGATGACATTCCTTTTTGTAATCTGTGGCTGTATACTCTTATGTAACAGTAAGTTTATCCTGGTTGGTTTATGATACAGGTTGTTAGTGTGTGCCTGTGTTGGAGTCTTTTATAAATTTAAAGTCTAAGAAATTTACCAAGTAATAACTGTGTTCTGTTATAAATCACAAAAATAAGGTGGAGTGCCATATAAACAAAAAAAATTCTAGGTATTTCCTCTCCCTTCCCATATGATGAAAATGTCGTACATGAAGCGATAACAGTTTATCATAATGAATAATCTGTATTTTTTAATTACTTCCTATTCCCATTTTCACATAGCTGTGTTGGTTAAGCTGTAGGCCATGGCTTCCTCCATTGCAATGCCTGTGGCTTGTCTGCCGCACAATTTTGCTCTAACAGAATTTAGGATTCTTGTAGAGAGAGTCTGTGTTGTGAAGCTATATCCCAAGCTAACATGGCTAGTGTGCAAAGGGGGTATAATCGGGTTCTCCCCTTGCTTGCTGATGTACCAAATGACTGTGGTATTGTCTGTACCCACTTGAAGAGGTCCTAGGGACCAAAGAGGGTTCAGATAGTTGAGTGTCTTAATCAGGGAAGCATCTCCTTGATGTTTATGTGCTTGCATCTGTCCTTGGTGTCCCACAACCCTAGCACTTTTTTTTAAACACCTTTATTGAATTATCACTTGTGACATAGGCAAATTTACATTTATATAAAAGTAATCAAACTGTATTAACAAATTAACAAACATTATACTTCACATATATTGCTATACAGTGGATATAAAATGTTTACATACCCCTGTTAAAATGCCAGTTTTTTTTGTGTATAAAAAATGAGACCACAATAAATCATTTCAAAACTTTTCACACCTTTAATGTGACCTATATAGCCTATACAATTCAATTGAAAAACATACAAAGCTGTTACAGGAAAAAATATAAAAAATAAAAAACATACAATAAGCTGACTGCATAAGTGTGCATACCCATAAACTAATATTTTGTTGAAGCACGTTTTGTCTGATGCTCTGGAGCATGGAGGGAGAAGGAGATCTGGATTTAAGGATATTTGTTGTCTCCATCAAAATATTTCTCTTCTGACAATCCCAAGCACTGGGATTTGAAAAGATAAAGGGTGTTGATGCTGGAAACAGAGATTTCATCAGATACAACTGTATCTTTCTCATGTGGAATCTTGCCAGTGGTATCACGAGAATCACAGATGTCAAGAAACCCAAAATCCTGAGGTATTCCCTCACAGTGACTGAAGTCTGAATGCAAAACCAGAAAAACACATCTAAAGAAAGATCTAGTTTTTCATATGGAAGTACAGCTCTTGGAAATGAGGTGTCTAGTTGACATTCCATTTTGAATGTTCTTTTAGAATCCCAGCTTGTGTCAGACATCACTCACTCAAGAGAAATTTCCTGACACTTTGAAAAAGACTCGGCAACGATAACCAAGTTGTCTGTATATGGAAAAATGTGGATACCCTGCAGCCTGCAATGGGGTATAACAAGAGGAGGACACTGTGAACACTCCTGTGAAAGCCAGATAACTGATAATGTGATCTAGACTCATAAAATCTTAAGAAACATCTGAAATCTGGATAAATAGGGATGTGATGATGAGTAATTTTAAGTCTAGTGTTACCAGGAAACTTGAAAAAAGAAGAAGAGGTAAAAGTATGTGAAGTGACATCTTTCTGAATTAATGCACTATCACAAACAGGTTTAGGAAAGAAAGATCCAGAATTGGTCTCCAACTATCTTTCTTTCTTTCTCTGGCACAAGAAACATCCTTGAATAAAAACCCCACCTGGAAAGGAGGAACTGGTTCTATCACTCATTGGGACACTATGTAATGAAGAACAGGTGGAAACAAAAGAGTCTGATCTGGAGGATGAGGAATGACCCCTTGAAGAGAGAGAATTTCCTTCCACTGCCGTATGTAACACTGGTAAATGATTTTCGGAACCCATTTGTCTGAAACAATATGTTGCCAAAGAGAAAAAAATAGAGATTCACACTTTCTAGAAGAAAAAGGGGGGGCATGGTAGGATGGGAGGTGAGGTCACAGGGTCTTGAATAGTTATTCAGACTTTGTGGACTGTCCTTGGTCTTGGGAGATTCAAGACTTATATTTGGAACCCCCCCCATTTCTTCTTAAACATCTGTTTATCTGAATTTTGTTGAGATTGTTTATTCTGTTTTTTGCCAAAATTTGATGAGGAGATAAAAAAATCCCTTTGGGCAATTTGCAAAAGGAGGGCTGAAAAATCTTAAGAGATTCCCTTGATCAGCTTTCCCCTTTCAGCACACTTTCTGATGACCTCTGCAGTAGACTTTACAAACACTAAATCAATATCCAATGGAGAATTTGAAATTTCATTTTCATCACCATCTGAGAGGTTTTAAGAATGCAGTCATGCAAACCTCCTCAAAACAGTACCTGTTGTCATAACCCTGGAAGAAGTACCAACAAAGTCATAGACACACTACAAACAATGACTAGTGATCTGTACAACTGAAGAAACTAAATTATTTACAGTACATTTTTCCTGTCCCATCTCCCAGGACCAACAAGAGAGTTTCTCCCTTGCCCACTGAGGAGACTCCAACAGCCGCAGAGGATGTGGCTAACCTCCAGTCCATGGTGGCTGTAAGTGCCATATCAGAGGGATCCTGGATAAAAGAGGAGTAGCCTGAGGTACAACACATGGCAACAGTAGAGTCATCCACCTGTGGCTGAGGCAAAGTACTCTTTTTTTTTTTTTTTTTTTTTGTGGCTGGGAGAGCTGACCATGGGACTGGTAGTCTGCTCCATGGTCAAGCCAAAAATGGTGCCTCTTTCCTAGGGAAGACATGCAGCAACTGCTGGTAAACACTACCAGTCCACAAAGTTACTTTTTTGACAGAAAAAAAAAAACACTATCCCAGCCTCACAAAAGGAAAACAAACACCACAGGAAAAATGTTTTTAGTTACTTCACATTACTTTTAAACTGACAGGGAAACATGCTCTGTTTAAAAGTACATTACAGCCTCTAGACAGTCCCTCAAAACAAAACACTCAGAGCTTTAAAACAACTTTCCTAAAGAGAAAAAGTAATAAAACATAAAAAATTTTGAAAATGGAAGTTTTTTTCCCCAAAGGGAACTTATGTGTAGCAAAGGAAAGCACAAATTGGCTAAGAATCCTTGAAAGACTCAGAGGAGCGTAATCTTCAGTGGCAGCAAGGCTCTTTAGGGCTTTGCTACCAAACCTGTCTTTTAGTCAGCTCAGCTCAACCTGCTTGACAATTTGGATGCATAGAAGGTGCATGAAGCTTTGGAAGCTTTCTGGCTGTTATATCCTTGAAAGGATATAACACGCACAGCTAAAGCTACTGCAGCAGCTATCAAAATGATTAACATGTACCAGTCACACCACTATATTGTACACCTTACTTTTCAGCTTATTTAATATTCTTCTGTCACACATACACTACCATAACACACCGTGCCAGTTGGCTGCAGACCCTCTGATTCTAGGTGTGACCTCCTCGTTTAGACTTCTCTTTTCCTCAACCACCCCTCCCAGCTACTTGAAGCTGCTAACCTGTTCCACTATTTTCCATTCTATCTCAATTTTCAAGTTCTTTTGATTTCTCCATTTGCTGCCATGCTGTCTTGTCTGTACCCAGGTTTCATCCCATGTGCCTTCAATTTTGCATTCCATTCCCTTCCCTTATTGCTTGCTGAAGATCCTGTTTAGAATCTGCTTGTAATTTCACATTATGTGCATACAGTAGCTTTGTTAGCCTATCCCCTCTGTCCTGTTTGCTAATGTAGTCCACCATTAGTATGACCAGCAGTGGGCTCAGATCTGGACTCTGATGCTCACCCACTCCCACTGGGAACACCCTCTGTGAGTCTAAACACTGTATGCACTTTTGTCATAGGGTCCTTGTAGATGGCTTGCATTAATTATTCCAATATTTCCTGGACTTCAATCAAATTAACAACTGACAAATAAGCTTATTTGTGACTTTGTCAAATGCTTTCATTAGGAATGTCCAGATGGCCTCTTTCCTCATCTCTAACTTCTTCACAGCTATCTGTCTCACTGCAAACCAAGTCCATTGTGCTGTATTCTGATATGAATCCAAACTGCTCACTTCCCATCTTACCTTCTGCTATGCATATTAGTCTACTAATCACCCTTTCCAGCACTTTTGTGCAATGTAACAAGAGTTTGATACCTACATACTGCCTGCAGTTGTGAATATTCCCACTGTTCTTGTACACTCACAGTAAAATACTTATTTCCAGTCACTTGGAATACACCTCTCTCCATGCTGCTCTGAGTACCCTAAGATCCATTTCTCCCCTAATTCATCCAACATCTTGATCATATCTGCTATAACCTCATCTCAGCCTGATGCCTGTCCTGATTTCATTTTCCTTGGTGCTGTTCTTTGTTTTTCATGGGCGTGCTATTCTTCCTCTTTCAACATAGTCTGTCCATGCAACAATACAGCTTCTGTGGAGTTATCTTCATTCAGAGGCTCATGAAAGTACATCTTCTACATGCTTTTGATGTCCTGTGGACTACTGAGCAGATTGTTGCTGGCTTCCCTTATGAATGGGCGGCGCAGTGGTTCAGCGGTTCATGCTGTCGCCTCACAGCAAGAGGTTCTCCGGTTCGATTCTAGGCTGGGGTGCCTTCTGTGTGGAGTTTGCATGTTCTCCCTGCGTTCGCGTGGGTTTTCTCTGGGCACTCCGGTTTCCTCCCACATTCTAAAGACATGCTTCTGGAGCATTTCTCCCCGGGCCTCCGCTGAAAACAGGATCTGTGGAACCTAGTCGGACATTCCCGGTCAACAAATGTTAATAAAATAATAATAATAATAATAATAAATGGTATCCGATGATTATCTTCTTTATCTTTCTATTTTTGCATTGCAACCTGATAGAATTTATTTCTGCCATCTGCCGAGTTATTTTCTAAAAACCGGTTAAGTACCTTTGCTGCCTTGTTCTTTGCTATTTCAACTGCACTCAGCCTCTTTTCTAGCCAACAAGTATTATTTCTTAACCTGCTCCATCTTTCCTGTCTGCCACTTTTTCCTACATTACATCTTTATTTCAATAACTTCTGGGACATCTGCATTCCACCATCCTTCCTAGGTTCATAGGTTGGTACTAGGCTATCAGCCCTAGGGCCTATACAAGCCTAGCCATAACAATTCCCTGGCTATTTCTTTCCACACTATTTACTTCCCTGGACCCCTGTCTAGCAGGGTGACTGACGTGATCCCCGGGGAGAATTTCCTTTCTCCCATCCAATCATCAAGGTTCCTTTTGAAGAGGGCCAAAGAGGCACTCTGCTTGACATGTATGGGCAATTTATTCCAGAGTCTGTGGAGTCTCTGGGTCAGGAACCTATCCCTCCAGCATGTTTTGTTTATTGTGATGACAAGGTTTAGATCCCTGGAGCGTGTGGCGCTGAGGGATTTCTTTAAGTGTAGCATGTCCAACAGCTCTGGGTTTGACATGGCCTTGTATGTTAAGCAGAGACCGCCTCTGAGTAGACGATATGCGACAGACTACAGCTGGAGTTTTTTAAGGTGGTCAGCATAGAAGGCTAAGGATAAGGCGTATGAAGAGTTGTATAAAAGGTTGGACACTAAGGAGGGAGAAAAGGATCTGTACCGATTGGCTAGACAGAGGGACCAAGCTAGTAAAGATGTGCAGCAGGTAAGGGTGATAAAGGATGAGGGAAATGTACTCACAAGCGAGGAGAGTGTGTTGAGCAGATGGAAAGAGTACTTTGTGGGATTGATGAATGAGAGGGAGAGAGGGTTGGATGATGTGCGGACAGTGAATCATGAAGTGCAGTGGATTAGCAAGGAGGAAGTAAGGACAGCTATGAAGAGGATGAAGAATGGAAAGGCTGTTGGTCCAGATGACATACCTGTGGAAGCATGGAGGTGTTTAGGTGAAATGGCAGTGGAGTTTTTAACTAGATTGTTTAATAAAATCTTGGAAAGTGAGAGGATGCCTGAGGAATGGAGAAAAAGTGTTTTGGTACAGAGTTTTAAGAATAAGGGTGATGTGCAGAGCTGTAGTAACTACAGAGGGATTAAACTGATCAGTCACAGCATGAAGTTATGGGAAAGAGTAGTGGAAGCTAGGTTAAGAAGGAAGGTGATGACTAGTGATCAGCAGTATGATTTCATGCCAGGAAAGAGCACTACAGATGCGATGTTTGCTCTGAGAGTGTTGATGGAGAAGTACAGAGAAGGTCAAAAGGAGTTGCATTGTGTCTTTGTGGATTTAGAGAAAGCATATGACAGGGTGCCTAGAGAGAAGTTGTGGTATTGTATGAGGAAGTCGGGAGTGTCAGAAAAGTATGTAAGAGTGGTGCAGGATATGTACGAGGGTAGTGTGACAGTGGTGAGGTCTGCGGTGGGAGTGACGGATGCATTTAAGGTGGAGGTGGGATTACATCAAGGATCAGCTCTGAGCCCTTTCTTATTTGCAATGGTGATGGACAGGTTGACAGACGAGATCAGACAGGAGTCCCCGTGGACTATGATGTCTGCAGATGACATTGTGATCTGTAGTGAGAGTAGGGAACAGGTGGAGGAGACCCTGGAGAGATGGAGATATACTCTAGAGAGAAGAGGAATGAAGGTCAGCAGGACTAAGACAGAATACATGTGTGTGAATGAGAAGGAGGACAGAGGAATGGTGAGGATGCAGGGAGTAGAGGTGGCGAAGGTGAATGAGTTTAAGTACTTGGGATCAACAGTTCAGAGGAATGGTGAGTGTGGAAGAGAGGTGAAGAAGAGAGTACAGGCAGGATGGAGTGGGTGGAGAAGAGTGTCAGGAGTGATATGTGACAGACGAGAACCAGTAAGAGTGAAAGGGAAGGTCTACAAGAGGGTAGTGAGACCAGCTATGTTATACGGGTTGGAGACAGTGGCATTGACAAAAAGGCAGGAGTCAGAGCTTGACGTGGCAGAGTTGAAGATGTTAAGATTTGCACTGGGTGTGACAAGAATGGACAGGATTAGGAATAAGTATATTAGAGGGTCAGCCCAGGTTGGAAGGTTTGGAGACAAAGCCAGAGTGGCAAGATTACGTTGGTTTGGACATGTGCTGAGGAGGGATGCAGAGTATATTGGGAAAAAGATGCTAAGGATGAAGCTGCCAGGTAAGAGGAAAAGAGGAAGGCCTAAGATAAGGTTTATGGATGTGGTGAGAGAGGACATGCAGGCGGTTGGTGTGACAGAGCAAGATGCAGAGGACAGGAAGAAATGGAAACAGTTGATCTGCTGTGGCGACCCCTAACGGGAGCAGCCAAAAGAAGAAGAAGAAGTGTAGGGCATCTGCTTTAGGCCTGTGATTCTTTTAGTGAGGTATTTCTGCTGCCTTTCCAGTTGTTGCAGATGTCTTGAGAGGTACATACCAAACAGGGCGTTGTGTTCTATAATGGGTCTAATGAGGGATGAGTACAGTGGGACAATGACCTCCTTTTTTCTGGATGAAAAGCCCTTAGTGATGAGGTGTGCCACATAGAAGGATTTCCTGACTGTTGTGGCGATGTGGTTATCGAAGGTGAGACCACTGTCCACCTGTGTCCCTAAGTCTCTTGTCACACTTTCGGTGTTTAGTGTACTGTCACCTATATGATAATTCACGGGTACATGTTTTATCCCAAAAGGGATAACTATACTTTTCTTGGCATTGAGCTTGAGCCCATGGCTCTGGCACCAAGCATCTGTTTCTGTAAGGCCCTTTTGTAGAGTGTCCACATCATTTGATGATTCAATAATGGCTCCCAGTTGGCAGTCATCTGTGAACTTTGTTAGCCAGAGTCCTTTAGTGTTGGCCTGTACTTCAGAGAAGTAGATGCCAAGCAAGAGCGGTCCCAGGACTGAACCCTGAGGTACTCCACTTGTCTGGAGCTGGATTTGGAGTTGGCTACTTTTACAGTGTGGGTTCTATTAGTAAACCAGTTAGCAACCCATTGGGTGACATAGGGATTAATGCCCAACTTAGTAAGTTTATCTATGATTCCAGAGTGGGGGATGGTGTCAAAGGCTTTGGCAAGGTCTAGATAGGCTGTGTGAACCACCTTACCCTTGTCCATGGCTCTGGAGACTGATTCGAAGAAGTCAATCAGGTTCAGGAGACTAGACCGGCCCTTCACGAATGCAAACAGGGTGGGGTCCAGTGTTTGAAGGTTGCCAATGTCTTTGTTTATAAGTTCCATGATAATATGCTCCATGGCCTTGCAGATAAGGCTTGTCAGACTGATGGGACAGTAGTTTCTGGGATCCAAGGTGGATCCCCCCTTGTGGAGTAGGACAAATGTAGCTCTGCGCCACTCAGTAGGCACGAAACCTGAGGTGAGGCTATGATTAAACATGACACTTAGGTGAGGAGCCAGTTCATATTGTAGTTCATGTAGTACACAGCCCGGGATGTCATATGGTCCCATGGATGCTGTATTCTTAGCTTTGGAGAGTGCGTTTTTTACCTGTGTGGCCGTTATTACCGGAATTTGACAATATTCCGGTACTGAGATGGGCCATTTAGGGGGTGAGAGGGGGTGTGAAGTTGGCACTGAATCGATCTGCCGGGATACTGGCAATATCCTTGGGATCAGTATATTTAATGCCATTCTGTTTTAGCTCAGAGCAGATCTGAGCATTGACATTTAGATTCTTGACATAGTTATAGAATGCCTTGTGGTTGTCTTTGGAATCTTTGGCAATTTTATTTTCGTAACTAGCTTTGGAAGACTTTATGAGGGATCTCAGTTTCTTACTGAGGCTGGTAAGGGAGTTTTTTGCATCCTGGGATTTTCCTCTTTTCTGCAACAGTTTCTTCCTTTTATTGTAAAGTTTGTTTATGGCAGGGGGGCCACCAGATTGGCTTCCTTTTTTTGGATGAGAGCATTTTGGTTCTATTTGGGATGGCACGATTCATGCATGAGTGAATGTGCTCGTACAGTGCCTTAATGTAGGATTCAGCAGTTGAACTTTCAGTTCCTGTCTGCATGAGTGTCATGAAGTTTGTCACTTTTGACTTGAGTAGCATGAAGTTGGCTTTGGAGAAGTTTTTTATGGAGGTTTCCTTACTGGGGGGTGGGGGTGGGATGTGGATACATGCGAGAGATGCAACTATATGGCCAAACTGGAGGCTGAACTCTCTCAACATAGGACTGGCAAGACCAGTCAGGAGGAGAAGGTTACCACACACACTATAGACCCAGTCTCACATAGTACCATTACAACCTCAAATCATACACATAAACACACAAAGACATACTCGGAGGCTCTGATCAAAAATCTACCAAAACAGCAGAGGCCACCAAAGCAGACACCCAAACAACCACCACCTCAGAACACAACACCCGCAACACATAGACCTCACAGTCAGAGTGTCAAACAGTCACAGCCCTTAAGGCCAAACACAATGCCAGACACACTAGTCATTGGTGACTCCATAGTCAGACACACTGATGTCCCGCTCACCAGACTGAGTAAGGAGAAGGTCACAGTAAGCTGCCTGTCGGGCGCTAGAATCCGCCACATAACGCAAGCACTCAGGTCTCTCAACAGCAGGTACAAATATGACTCAGTCATTGTCCACGCTGGTGTAAAGCGACCTGAGGCGTACCTCCTTGGACTACATGAAAAGAGACATTGAGGAGCTCTCTGATTATGTAGCCCAGGCAGGTATGACCCTGACCTTGAGCAGTATCCTACCTTCACCAAGAATGATGCCACAATACAGAGATAAGATGATCAGCTTTAACAATTGGCTTAAACACTGGTGTCATTCAAAGGGGATCCAGTATCTGTCTGCCTGGGATGACATGCTGGACAAGCCACGCTGCTTCAAGGGACGGCTTGCACCTGTCACCCTGGGATTCCGGATATTGGCAAAGGCTCTTGCCACCCCCATAGTGCCTTTTTAGGCAAGGCTCAAATTCTAAACCTACCACCCTAGAACACAAAAAAGGAAAAAACTAAGGGTAATGCTGCTCAATGCCAGAAGTCTAAATCTCAAAATGCACGCACTCGAGGCCCTTCTCAGTATGGAGAACATCGATGTCTGTGCTGTGACAGAAACCTGGTTCAAGGCTCCTGAGAGCACCCCAGCGCTATCAGGTTTTACCTCATATCATGCGTTCCGGCCCCAAAATCCGGACAATACCAAGAAAGGAGGGGGGGGGTATCCATATTCATCAAGGACACCCACACCTCAAGACTGGTGGCAACTCACGATGCATCGGAGACCATCCAGGTGCAATTAACCATAGGCAAGACTGCTCTGCAAATTGTAGCATGTTACAGGCCACCCTCACAAACTCAGGAAACTCACATGGCCTTCCTGAAAACACTAGAGGGGATAAATGTATCACCAAACACCATCATACTAGGTGACTTCAATTACCCTAATATAGACTGGGAACACTACTCAAGCCCAAACACCCTAGCCCAAAAGTTCCTGGAATTCATAAACTCAAATGCCATGGAACAACTAGTCACCATCCCCACAAGAGGAGATAACATACTTGATCTCATCATCACGAACATGGGAGCACAATGTTCAACACCGAAGTATACCCCTCACTGGTGAGATCAGATCACAAACTAATCTCGCTGGAGGTCCTCATCCCACCCCACCTGAAATAAAAAGACCACAGTAAAGAACTTCTCAAAAGCCGACTTCACACTTCTAAAGACTAGTGTGGTCTCCTTTCAGGCCCCGAGCGGAAAACAATACTCAAGCCGCTGAATCACTTACAAACGCCTTCTACCAGCACCTGCAGGACTGCATGGATAAGGCAATCCCAAGCAAAACAAAGACTCTTTGTACCAAAGGCAAGCGTCCAGTCTGGTGGACCCCAGCCATAAACAAACTCTACAACAAAAGGAGGAAGCTACTACAAGATAGAGCAAAATCCTTAAAAGGTAAGACACCCTTGATCACTATAAGTAAAAAACTAGGAGCTCTCATAAAATCATCCAAAGCAAATTTCGAGAGAAAAATAGCTAAAGACTTAAAAGACAATCATAAGGCCTTCTTTAGCTATGTTAGAAACCTAGGAGGAAACTCCCAGATATGCTCAGAACTAGTTCAAAATGATGTGAAGATTACTGATCCTACAGACATTGCCAACATACTGGCTGACAGGTTCAGTGCAAACTTCTCCCCTCCCCCCCAAAAGGAGAGATATCTATACCAAATGAGTGCAGCCCCCCAAACATCTCCAGCGCCCAAGTGAGAACTGCTCTCTCCAAAGCAAAAAACACAGCATCCATGGGACCCGATGGTGTCCCCGGCTGTGTGCTCCACAAACTCAATGAGGAATTAAACCCACAGCTAGGACAGCTGTTTAATCAAAGTCTTACCTCTGGATACGTACCCAGGGAGTGGCGCACTGCAACTGTGGTCCCACTTCACAAAGGCGGTGCCTCCACAGACCCTGGAAATTACCGGCCCATTAGCTTGACAAGCCTTATCTGCAAAGCCATGGAGAGGATCATAATGGACCTCATAAATAAAGACATAGGGAATTTGCAGACTTTGGATCCAACCCAGTTTGGCTTTGTCAAAGGCAGATCATGCCTTTTAAACTTGGTTGACTTTTTCGAAACAGTCACCAAAGCCATTGATGAGGGAAAGGCAGTCCATACAGCCTACCTCGATCTGGCTAAGGCCTTGTATACAATACCCCACTCGGGTATCATTGAAAAACTCATCAGCTTAAATGTTAACCCATACATCACAAGATGGGTTGCAAACTGGCTGAGTGACAGAACCCACAGGGTCAGAGTTGCTGGCGCCATGTCAGACTCAAAGCCTGTCACAAGTGGTGTCCCACAGGGCTCAGTCCTGGGCCCACTCTTGTTTGGCATCTACTTTTCCGAAGTACAAGCAAACACAGGAGGGTTATGGCTGACAAAGTTTGCAGATGACTGCAAACTGGGCGCCATAGTAGAAAACACATCTGACACAGATATCCTTCAGAAGGGTCTCACAGAAACGGATAACTGGTGCCAGAGCCACGGCCTAAAGTTAAATGTCAAAAAATGCATAGTCATACCCTTCGGGAAAAACAAGGTTACCCCTAGCTACCAAATAGGTGGCAATCCACTGAGCACAGAAGAAGTTATCAGGGACCTGGGGACCCAGGTTGATAGTAGTCTGTCATTCGACACCCATGTAGCTAAAGTAGTTAGGAAGTCCTTCTACATTGCCCACCTTATCATGAAGGGATTCTCATCTAGATCAAGGGAGGTCATAGTCTCCCTTTACTCATCACTCATCAGACCAATGATTGAGTACAATGCCCCATTCGAATGTATCTGACCCGACACTTGCAGCAGCTGGAGAGGCCACAAAAGTTCCTCACCAAAAGGATAAAGGGTCTCAAAATCTGTCCTATGCTGCCTGACTGAAAGAACTCCAGCTCTATTCAGTCGCTTACCGCTTGCTCAGAGGTGACCTTTGCCTAACATACAAGGCCATGTCAAACCCAGATTTGATGAATATGCTTCACCTCAAAAAATCTAGATCCATCAGAGCCACAAGGGCAGGAGACTTACACCTCGACACGGCTATTAATAGGACGTGCTGGAGGGATAGATTCATCACCCAAAGACTCCCTATGCTGTGGAACAAAATCCCGGTACATGTGAGGCAGAGCACCCCGCTGGCCTTGTTCAAGAGAAATCTTGACCAATGGATGGGAGATCGCAGATATACCCCAGGAATTACCTCAGTGTCACTGCTCGACAGAGGCACAGCAAAATAATGGGTATAGTTCCCTATACTAAAGGGGTGGCGTAAGCCACAAAACAATGGGCTAGGCTTATAAATGCCCTCGGGCAGATAGCCTAGTATGAACCTATGAACCTATGAACCTATGTTAAGGGAGATTAGTTTATGGCCAGACCTGACTAACGAGGGGGTGACCATAGGTGTGGAGTATTGATTTCCCATGTTGGTAATGACCAGGTCTAGGATATTGGAGCCCCTGGTGGGACTACGGATTAGTTGATCCAGGGCGTTGGAATTTATGAATTCTAAGAACCGTTGGGCAAAGGTGTTTGGTACATGAGTAGTTTTCCTAGTTAATGGCAGGGTAGTTAAAATCACCCAGTATTAGGGTGTTTGGCTCTATCTTAATATTTTTCAGTATATTTAGAAAGGTGTGGTGAGAATCTTGGGGCATGGTGGGGGATCTGTAGCAAGCTACAATTTGGATTGTAGTCTTACCTAGTGTTAGTTGCACCTGGAGAATTTCAGATGCATTGTGTTGGGCAACTAGCCTGGTGGTGTGAATATCCTTGGTGAATATTCACACTCCTCCACCTTTAGTGTTTCGGTCCTGGTTTGGTGGCCGAAAAGTGTGGTAAGAGTTGTAGCCTGGTATTGCAGGGGTGCTCTCTGGAGCCTTGAACCAGGTCTCAGTTACTGCACAGGTATCGATGTTCTCCATTTTTAGGAGTGCCACGAGAGAGTGCATTTTGAGGTTTAGACTTTTAGCATTGAGTAGCATTACCTTCAGATTTTGCATGCTTGTACCTGTTATGGTGGTGATTTTGTCCTTTGAACTTTGCCTAAAAAGGCACTATAGGGGTGGCAAGAGCCTTAGCCAGTAACCTGAATCCCAGGGGCGACAGGTGCAGACCATCTCTGACAAAGCATCGTGGTCTGTCGATCATGTCGTCCCAGGCAGAAAGATACTGGATCCCCTTTGAATGACACCAGAAGCTTAGCCAATTGTTGAAGTCAATCATTTTGTCCTTATATTGTGGTATCATTCTGGGCGAAGGCAGGATGATACTCAGGGCTAGGGTCATACCTGCCTGGGCCACATGATTCAAGATCTTTTCCATGTCTCTTTTCATGTAGTACAGGGAGATACATCTCAAGTCATTCACTCCAACATGGACAATGACAGAGTCATATTTGTACTTGCTGTGGAGTGACTTGAGTGCATGCATTATGTGGTGGATCCTGGCACCCGACAGGCAGCTGACTGTAATTTTCTCCTTGTTCAACCTGGCGAGAGGGACATCAGTGTGCCGGAATATAGAGTCACCTATGACTAAAGTGTTAGGTACGTTGTCTTGCCTTAGAGGCTGTTGCTGGGTGGCACACTGGTGTTGTGAGCTATGTGACACTTTGGTTGTGATTGGTGTTTGTTTGCATTTCAGCTTCAAAGGTCCTTGTTGCTTGGGCAGGTTACAGTTAAGGGCCTTTGCATATGTGTATTTAGTATTGCTATATGTGGGTGTTGGTGGGGTGGGTTTAGAAGGGCTATGTGTCGCTTGAGGTGTAGTGTGGGTGTTAACCTTCTCCTCTTGACTGTCTAGCACAATCTTGGGTGGAGAGAGCTTTGCTTCCATTTTGACTATGTAAGTGCATCTCTCACAGGTTGTAGTGTTGGGTGGTAGTAGGACAGGGATGTCTGTGTACATGAGGCAATTGCTGCATTGCCCCAGTATGCCCAGATTCACAAGGTGGACAGGAGAAATCACCGGAAGCTGACCCTTGGACATGCCTGGTTTGGTGCTTTTTTTTTTTTTTTTGTAAAGTACAGGGGCTGTTTTCCCTTACTTTGCAATTATAGGCTGTTTAGTGCCTACGATTAATTTCTCCTTAATAACAAGGAGAGCTGAGTGCTTGTATCAGTTTAAGGCTTCCTAGTGCTTTCCAGCAGGTATTAGAGCAAGTACTAGTCACA